>NC_080043.1:80880223-81180223 GCF_012489685.1 Lotus japonicus | reverse complement strand
GCAACAAATACATTTAAGCCTTTTTTTGTATGTGTATGTAACAATGTGATTATGCTCCAGTTTACTAGAAGCCAATTGTTTTTTGGTGTTATTTTCCTTTGGAATGGACAAAATTACTCTTATGTTTTTCGTTTTTTTTATGTGTATGTAACAGTTATGATTATGCTCCAATTTACTTGAAAAGAAATATACACGAGTGATGAGATGGAAAATTTTATATTTCATTGCAATCAAATCTTTGGTTACATTACACCATTGTATATTCAATTCAACAATGTACAAAACTTATAAACTAATGCTGCAATATTTCTAGTTCACTTATGCATTTTGGCATGAAATATATCCAACACAACACCATTTCACTTGTAGGACAACAACAATTTTGTTTTGATAAGCCAAAAGGACAAATATATTTAAAATAACACAAGGGGTGCTAAAAGCCCATATACAATGAAGAGAGTTTCAATGATAAGACAAAAAAAGGGAACCATCGAAACCAGTAGAGATAAAAAGTATCAATGCAATATATCACAAGGACACTAGCTATTTAGGTAGGCCATCTTAGGAGAACCAGCAACACTAAATCAAACTAGACCTAAGACACAAGCATGAACGAGTAGCAGCACCAGCAAGGCATGAGCTATTTTCCATTGAGAACCCCTTTAACTTGCCTCTTAACCAGCTCTTTTTTCCTGCACAAAACAGAAGAAATAACTAGTAAATGCCATTGTGATATGCACAAATGAACCAGTAAACTATAGCTCATTTTTTGCTGCCACTCACCAGAATTCTAGCAAACATACAGGTCGCACAACAAATAAGTGAGGATTAACAAATCTGTTACACGCATAGCAATCTAGACATAAGAGACTAACACAGAAGAATGAAGCTTGTGATAGAATGAAAGCCTTAACTGAATAACTGATAAGAAGCTAACTAGCCTAAGAGAGGATTAACAAATCTGTTACACGTAGTTAACAAGTTTAATTTTTAACTAATAAGCTAAGTAATAGCTATACACTTCTTATCTTTCAGTAAACAAGACTTACAATTAAATCAAAGACAAACACTTCTTATCTTTCCAACATACACCACCACAATACCCTGCCTCCTCCATGCCAAACTTAACCCATTTTGCTGCATCTATCATTTCAAGAGCCAAAATGTCCCAAATGCCCAGATTTACGGTTGAAATCACCAAAACACAAACCATACCCTACCCATTATCCACCATAAGGGCTAGAGTTCCCTAAAATTCTCATCTAAATACATACTAAAAAAATAGTCTCAAAGCATCAATTTTTGTCGACACATGGAAACCAATTTAAAACCCCAAATACCTAATTCCTATTGATCAATAAACCTTTAAAAATTGAAAATACCAGACTTTGGATAAATGCAATCAAAATGGATCTAACCTACAGAGGACCGGTCGGAACTGAGATGAGTTCGTCGGAGGACTGCCATGAACTCCCCACAATCGACGACGGCGCGCGCGACCCTTAAGGGGAATTGAGTTTGCCACCCTAGGTATGAGGCTTGGCACCCTACCCTTGAATACAAAACTTTAAATCTCGTATCAAATGAACTTGAAAAGACTCTATCTTTACATGCCTTGAATACGGAACATTAAATCCCGTATTGAATAAGTGGGGTGCCAAGCCCCATAAATAGGGTGGCAAACCTAAATCCCCCTTAAGGGTGGAACAAACGAAGTGCGGTGAAAGGAGGAGCGGTTGATCAGAACACCCTCATTGAGAGAGGAGCTTTTCTCACGATCGTACAGTGTTAATTGAGTTTCTGTTTGGAGAAAAC
Organism: Lotus japonicus; assembly: GCF_012489685.1. Classification (NCBI taxonomy): domain Eukaryota; kingdom Viridiplantae; phylum Streptophyta; class Magnoliopsida; order Fabales; family Fabaceae; genus Lotus; species Lotus japonicus. The sequence continues at coordinate 81,178,408 of NC_080043.1, read as the reverse complement.
CTTATTTAATTTCAACCATTAGATTAATCTGAGAGCTGAGATTGACTTGGAAGTATATAATTATTATAATTTCAAGACTTGATTTTTCTGGACCAGAAGATTGATCTAACGGCCCTGGAAAGTGCAGGAGGGGCAGGACCAAATTTGCTGCAGGAGAGGATCCGGATTCCATCTATCTCTTTTCTTATATATATATATATATATATATAACACTCAATTAGCATTTTCTTAATTGCATAATTTTATTCAATATTTTTATTATTTGACTTTGTTATTAGTTTTTTTTTTCAATGAGTAATTTGTTATTAGTTGAGGTAGGATGGATTTACGTGGTTCATATATATAGAGGTTAACTTTATAGCTGATTTCTTGGCTAGAAAAATACGTAATATATAGGGTAATCACTATATGGGAACCAGTTGAGTAATGTAGTTGTCCCTACTTGAGGAGGTTATTGTGCTCAAGATCCCAATGTTCTGTTTTCTAAAAAAACTTATTACAAAATATTATTAATATTGAAAAAATAAAATTTTAACCTTTTAAGTACTCTTTAATTTTTTTGAGTTATTCACAAGAATAAAAACTTTAATAATTTAAGTTGCTATTTTGTTTCATTGCATTTCATATATTAAAATCCACAATAAATAAATAATTGATTGAAGAAAGGACAATGCTTTTACGCCAGCTTTCCGATTAACCAATGATCACAAACTCAGAGGCAGATTGAACTGTTGATGCATGTGCATATATAGAGATATGTTCAACTGAAAGGGATGGCCTGAAAGCTGAAATATCCTCCTGAAGGCGTTGCTCACCATAGCTATATAAGAGGGATTTATCCGATATGAGGGATCAGTTACGTGCTGGGAAGGAGGGGACTGATGGAAAGGAGACGACAGATGGTAAGGAGGCCGAACATAGTGGTTGGTGATGATGGTTTTGGGTACATAGATATGGTTTCTTGGTGTGTTATGTAAGGAACATAGTGGCTGGTGATTTCTGATATTCAAATGCTTGAGAGGCCTGGTAAGGTCGTAAATAAAAATGTGTGTGCGAGAGTTATTCGATGATGAGGTGATAGGAGATAAGTTGATGTTTTGCAAAGAGAACCATTAGATCTTTTAGAAAGAAGAAATTTCTCTAAAATTGTGGAGACAAAACCACATTCTGTTTCTCAAATTAGTAACTAGACGACCTATAATTTTATTGTTTTGTAGAGTTTGAAGTTGATGTCTCTTAGACTCAAGTACTCAACATCATTCGTTATTACCAAATCATTCGTTATAAACACGGAGCATATGAGATTTTGTTTTGTGGATAATGTTGGTGACGTGCATGCCTAGTTCCTTTCATTAGTCATTTTTTTAGAAAACTCAAATCTGAATACCTGCCATTTTTGTTATCAAATAGATGGAAACTAGAATAAATGTAAGCCAATTCTTGATTCTTAATTCAAAAATTGATGGAGATTATGATTAAATGTGTATTCAATTTATGTTGAATTTGCCCTTAACTCATAAGGTAAAGCACCCCGCAGGGTGCAGGGATAAGGGGGCATGCAACAACTGCTGACATGCCCAAGGCCCGGAGTTGTTATCACTTCCTTACTAAGGGCACATGCAGATTTGGATCAAGTTGTCAATTTCTTCACTGAGAAATTTCTTCACTGAGTGATTACACTTCCTTTGGGAACTTGCAATCTTTTGTTCAAGTTCTCTTATATTGATTTTCATTACTAATTTCCCATTAGCTTGTAAATATATATAGATTTTCATTAATGATTTCTCATTAGGTTGTAACTATAGATTTTACCATAAAAAAAAGTTATGTTGCCATTGCCAATTCTAAAGTCTTTAGCTTTGACTTTTCTTATCATTCTTTTTTAATCTTTTAACTTTATTAAAAAACCACAAAATAATAAAAATAAGCACTACATAAAAAATGAAAAATTTAAGCTTCTCAAGTATTGGTCCATCAATTTTTTTTATTTGAGCTTAATATTTATAACCGGACAGGATAAATAAACTTTACATAAATATTTATTTAAAATTAAAGTAAATTTAAGTTTTACATAAAACTTTAAATTAATAATGATGATGTTTGAATATTTGTGTAAACTTCTTTACATGGTAATTAAACAAATTAAATTTATTATCTTTACATAAATCTACATTAATTTTTATTAATTTTGAGTCAGTCTTCACGTGGCCATTGACCTGAATTAATAAATGATATCCTTTATTTAGTTTTGAGTGAACTTTTTTTAAAAAATAAAATAAAAAGGTGAAAGTGATTTAATTATGAAGCTGTACCCGAGTGTTAGCTCAAGTGTTAAGAGCTGGAGACATATAAGTTAGAGAGAGGAAGTTCCGAAAATTGATCCCAAGAGGGTGTAATTTATTTTTCGATGTACCATCGATTTTTCAAACGATTCTTGCTCTCCCCAAATTTGAATTGAATCGTAGACACTTGTTACAATTCTAAAATATAATGGATTATGATTAAGGTGAAAAAGGATTACCAGAATTTTGGTGCAATTTAACTAGATTCAATAATAGTTGTTGATGCAATAAAGTGACAAAAAGCATTCTGTTAGGAAAAATTCTAACAAACATGTCAAATAATTTTGGCACAATTATGGCTTTTTAACATTTTCCCAACTGATAAGTAAATGAAGCCGTAAGATTTCTATCTTCATGGAAAAACATATATATATTATATACAAAGAGACTTCATGATAAATTACTGTAGGTATGCAAACACTGCATTTCATTACAAAAAGGATATATCACAGAATTCAATCAGATGACAAAATAAAAGGGGAAAAGAAAACAGCATCAGTCAAGTACAAAACAAAAGTGATTTCTGGGTACTAAACACTTTTCCCAAACCATCTAATGATCTAAAGGAACACTTGCAAATTGCAACCTGCTGCTAAAACCAATTTCCATATTCTCTCAGCAACTTGGTTTGCAGTCCAGGGAAAAAACATAGCACTATTGCCTTCTGAGTTACAGCATAAGTGAAAGCATTTTTCACCCAAAAATAGTAACAATAACAAGTGGTCTATTTGATCATTTGGTGTCAAACAAAGTCATTTTGAGCTTGGACATTCACAGCCATTTCCAAATTAAGCTTAAACTTGAAACTCGGTTTGACAAAGCTGAAAAACTTCCTCAAGATTGATGTTGCCATTGTGTACTCTGTTGCTTCCAAAATAGTCACATTCTATAGTTGATGAGGCTGTAAGTTACCACAAGACCCATGATTAGAGAAAGATCTTTGTTTGGCTCCACAACCATTGTGAAAACATCATCTCCTAAATCAACTCCACAATTTGACTTCTTTCTCCTTAGCTGCTCATAGAAAAAAAGCAAAATACATGTTAAACAAAAACAGATTATAAATTATCTTCTGTACCAAACTTTGCTAACAAGAAGATATTAGAAATTTTACCTCTGCAACCATCACTCCAAACTCATCAGTTATTTTGCAAGCTGACTTGCAAGTGATGCTTTCTATTTTGTAAGTATATGATTGATTTTTGTCCAATCCAAGTTCAACTTGACAAGTTGAATCCCCTTTGGAGATTCTATGAGTTTGGTAAACACGAAAGCTTGGTCCTTTGTGCTCATTCTTTGTGGCTGGGAATCTGTAACCCTCCCAAAACCTGGAGAACTTACATAGCTATACAAACAGACAAAAAAAGGCACATGTTAAATTTGAGCTGTTTTATTTAAAAGGGACAAATATATTAATTATTAAGTGTATGTTTAGAAATTCGTTCGAAAACAATGGTGAAATCAAAATCAAAGAGTACAAGCAACTTCTCTTAGCTTTTGCTTTTGTCCATCATGATTTTGGCTTCAACGTGTTTCTCGAATGATATTTTTTTGCTAACTCCTCTTTAATTGATTTTAAAGTCATAATCAATTTCGAAAAGAAACTTATATGAGTAAGTTCTGAATTTCCGAATTAATTCCGATGAAAGAAAAGTTGATCCAAACGTACTATACTAGATGATCAATTTGTTTCTCTTTCCTTATAATGAATTCTAAAACACAAAAGCTATGAAAAAAATATATTTTCATAACTGATTATGGTTTTAAGATCAATTGTTGAAGACTTCCAACAGTTTGTCATATATATAGCTGTCAATTTGTGTACCTTTTTTAGTATTGTGAACAAAACATTGCCTTTTTGATCCATGAGATGAACTTCATTTCTATGACTGCAATTGTAGTTATCAACTCGATAGGCAATTTGGCCATTTGAATCAAAGACTGTGCATCCCTTTCCATTCAGAACCAGAGATTTCATCCATAGAGTGAACGTCTCTTGCTTGGAAGTGAGATGGCAAGTAGTAGAAGAATGCAATGCTTGGGGATGAACTTTTCCCATTGTTGAAATTGTATATGTGATATAACAAACAAAAGGTTTTTTTATATAGGACTAGTGTGGGATAATCATAGCCACATGAAAATATTTAATCATATATACGTAATACGTCGATTATTCTTTTAAGAGAAGAAAGCCTACATTAGTTATCTTTATGTATGGCAATTAGTGGTTTGAGATGAAACCAAAACATAAATAATTAAGTACACATGAGGATATAAATACAATATCATGTCTACTATTATCTTGTCCTTCTTTAATGTGATTTCAATTGACCTATTATATAGAAATCATTAAAGATAAACTCCACAATGGCAACCGTAGCAGTTTAATACTAATTCCATTCAACCTTATCAATGTAGAACTAAAGATACACTCCACCACTTGTGGCTCATGTTGAAGAGCATATCAATAAGGTAGGAGCATATATGCCATTTACCATTTTCTTTATATTACTAGTTGCATAGTTCAAAAGCTTAATTATTGGTGCATCCCTTTAGCATTTTCTGGAAGTTTATGCCAAGATAAACGGTAATATTTGTTGTATATACAAAAATTATCACCAGATATGATATGCAGATTGTGACAATTTTTACCACAATAATTTATAGTTTTTTTTAAAAAAATTCCTAACATTTTGATAACACAGTGATAATCATCGCGAAAATTGAATGTTTATTGATGGCTTGTTAAATACTTTTTTTACACTTCATGTTTAGCAGCGGTTTTTCGGTCAGGTGTCACGCATTTTGTGTGTAAGAACTTTTAGAAAAAATAATGTTCACTGCTTTTGTATTATGTGTCACCTAATGCTATCAAAATTACAACATGTAAAATTATCTTTTATATTATAAAAAAAGTTTGAAAGAGTAGAGGAAAAGGAAAATCACCAAACTAAAAGCTTTTGTTTTGTCGGAGGAATATGTAAAAATCTAAAAATGTCTTTGCCATGTTGCTCCATATATGAATTGATTCTAAATACACTTTATTAACTAGATAATACAGTATTTATATATGGCCCACAAGAATGTCGACAGAACGTTTTGTGATGTGCTCTTGCGACTAGTCTTGTTTTATGAAAATTCTAAAGAGAATACGTTGTAACTTGTAAGATAATACAACTCGGATTGAATTTGAATACTCTCATGTATGTGTTTATTTCTTCTCACATGTATAGGATAGACAAAATAAATATTTATTAAGAGATTGCACCTAATACCTACAAACCCCTTCATGAGAGAAAGATATACCAAAGAATCATTTTCCATCTTATCTACCGACCCATGATGTTCGTAAAGTCACAAAATACATGACACAAAAATCCAATGGGACCTCAATCACTCTGCACACAAATTAAGTTTGTTAGTTATGTTATGTTATTTTCATGATATGGGCCCACTTGAGCACTATCGCACCCTGTTTTGGACCAATAGACTATCATTGTTGTTGTGAAGCTCTCCCTGCCACACAATCAAACTGTTTTAAGACCACTTTGGTACAAGTACAACCTGTTCTTATTGGAGCTTAGGATTAGATAAAGATATGCTTTAAAAAAATTGATCAAGATATATATGAAAGCGAGATCTCTATTTTTTTATTTTACTCTTTTTTTCATATTTCTCTGAAGAACCCTAGTGCAGTAGTGCAGCACGTAACTTTCAGATATTTTATTTATGTTGTTTAGGTTGTTTTTTTTTATGTATGATTTACATTGGCTATGTTGGAGCATTGCAAAGCACTTTGTTAGGTATGTTCCAGGTTTTATTCCTGTAGGTATTTTAAGGTTTTATTGCCTAGCTTTATCCCTTCATGAAATCTCCTTCAACCGAAGAAAAAATAAAGCAGATTTATATCAAAAGTACCTCATGAACACTCTCCTAACGTGGCGGCAGTTTTTTATTTGCAATTTGCGGCAATTTTACCGCCACCTTGGCGGCAATTTTTTATTTACACCCTAATTCCTTTTGTCATTCACTATAGAATTTAATGGTAATACATTGTGAGTGTAAACATTTTTTACACAGACATCCAATAATAGGCTACCAAATCAGAAAATAAATTTTTAATTTAATTAAAATAAAAAGAATTATAAATGCATTTGAATACGCGACATTCAACTATTGAACGTGTAAAAATATTTTACACTAACAATGCACAACCATTAAACTCTTCACTATATAATGAGGATTTTGAGAAACCGATGTTGCACCCGCCATAATTCACTAAGTGAATAAACAACGGTGTCGTAATTTATTGTGGTTCATTTACAGAATTGTATAAAATGGCGGTTCATTATTTATAATACTTTATGACACTGTTTAGTATATTTGATTTTTTTCCTATCTTTTCAATATATTAAAATAATTTTAACATTTAAAATTACAACAATTGAAAAATTTAAAAGACATTACATATGATTCTTTTTATTATGTTTCATCAAATTAATTTTAGTTTGGAGACAATCCCACTTTGATCTGGGATGCTAATGGAGATGACGTTAGAGATGATAAAAAAACTCAAACCTGCGGGGCCCAACCCGAACTCAACCTAAAATTGTGGGTAAAACCCAATTTCTTTGAGTTTGGGTTCGGGTTTGGGTTTCACCCAAATTTTAAAACATGTTTGGGTTTGGGTGTGAGATTGATTAAACTCGCACCCAAACCCGAACCCGAAGTCTTATGCATGTAAATATGTAATTACCAACCTTATATATATATATATATATATATATATATATATATATACTATTAAAGCTACTAAGTAGAGTTTTCTTTAAAGTTACTAAGTAGACTTATGTTCATGAACTATATTTTTTCCTTTGTATTGGAATGATAATGAGGTTTAATCAACTTATATTCATGTTGTTCTCTTATGTACATGTTGTTTCCGGATTGATATTTTTGATTTTTTGTCCGTTCGGTTCTCACATTGGGTTTTGGGTTTGGGTTTCGGGTGGGTTTGAGTTTAACTTTTGCACCCATATTGAATTTGGGTTTGAGTTTGGGTTTGGGTGTTAAGTTTGTGTTTGGGTGTGGGAATGACCAAACCCGCACCCACGGCGCCCATTGCCAACCCTAGATGACATCTGCTCTATTTGATTTGCTTATCGGTGTATCATGGAGTGGGACAAGGCCAAGGTTGTGAGTTCATGAATTGTACCTGCTTGTGACTTGTATAAAGGCTTGTGGAAGCTTAATATTCTCCCTCATGGAGCTCATTTTGTGTGCCGTATTTTAAAAATGCAGTTCAAATTAGGAGGAGACAATGGAATAAAGGTGTTTGTAGTCGTCCTCTTTGGTTCCCCATGTGCGATATGATGGGGTGGAGGAGACGATTGATCATGTGTTAAGAGATTGCCATTGAAGTTTGCTTTGTCTCAACTTTGGGCATCACTTGGGATTCTATAACGGTGTAATGCAATGTTTATAGTAATTGGCTTCACAAATCACAAATTGTCCTTTACACTCATGCAAAAGAGTGGGTTTGGGCAATCAGTTATCGTATATGGCATGCCTGCAACTTGTTGTGTCTTGAAGGGAAGGACTCTGAGGTAGGTATAATTGCCGAGCTAGCGTTGAGACTTGAGAGAGCTCCAGGAATTTAAGGATATGTTGTCGCTTTGTTCTAATATTGTTATGAGGGTGGCTCCGAACCTGTCGCGTCATTGAAGCCCCATTTTGCGATCATGAAGTTAAATACAAATGTAGTAAAAACATAAGTGGGTGGGGATCTGGTGTTGTGTTTAAAGATAGCGTTGGTGAGATTGTGGTTGTTGTAGTTTCTAAAGATGGTGTTGATTTGAGCCTAGAACTAGAACTGGCATAAGCATTTACAATAAGGAAGGGGTTGTTGTTAGCTTGAGATCATAATTGACAAAGCATCTTGGTAGAGTCTGATTTCCTGTCAGTTATCCATGCCATCAATGACAAGTCCCAACAAAACTCCTACATTTCTCTTGTGGCTGATGAGATTAAGAGGTTTCCTGCCTCTTTGCCCTCCATTTCATTCTCTCATATATGTTATACGAAGGCCAACACAGTCATCTCCATGGAAAATCACCTCCTGGCCCCTGCATGTTCCAACGCCCCAGCTCGAGGGATGGGCCTCCCAATTCCACAGTCTTAGGCACCAACTCTGATTGGCTGGTCCCCTCCCCCACTAGGCTGGCTCAAGATAAACGTTGATGGCTCTGTTAGAGGTCCACATAGCTTGGCTGCCTGCGGAGGAGTTTGTAGGGATAACGCAGGCCGCTGGATCAGAGGTTTTTGCCACAACCTGGGATCCTCAAATGTGCTTATAGCAGAATTTTGGGGCAACCTCTCAGGACTCCAGCTTGCGTGGGATCTTAGAGTGTCGCGAATAATCATTGAGAGTGACTCTGCCACTACGATCAAGCTCACCGTGGATGGTTGCCAAGCGAACCACCATATGTGCCTTTCGTCCTCAATGTCGCAGCTTGGAAAGCAAAGTCTTGGGACCTGGAATTTTCCCATACGAGAAGAGAAGGCAACATCCTTGTAGACTTCCTCGCCAACCATGGCCACACTTTCGACTCTGGAATCCATTTCCTCCACACTTCCCCTTCGGGTTGTAGCCTCCTCTTGCTGGGAGATAGTTCGGGAGTTTCCTTCCCTAGGAATGTCTTAGATTAGTTTCGGAGCTTGCCCACATTGTCACAAAAAAAAGGCCAACACACTTGTTCATAACTTTGCTAAGTTCTTAATTTTGGATATGAACTTTGTTTGGTTTGTTGATTTCCTGTTAGTTTGATCTCTTGTATTCGTCCAGACATTTTACCTTTGAATTCTAATGAAGCTCCACCAGGAAAAAAAAAGGTTAATTTTAGTGATATATATATATATATATATATATGTGTGAAAATCCCTGTAGGATAACTCAAGTGGTAGGAGCTGAGGAACTTATGAGTTGGGAAGGGGGAGGTTCAGGGATCAATTCTTGGCGGGTGCAATTTATCTTTTCGAAGTATCAAAAAATTTATACGTAGCGATACACACATATATCAAAGGCTTAATTGCAACTTTGGTCCTTGACGTTTACCAATTCCACGATTTTAGTCCCCCACCTAATTTAATTACACAGATGGTCCCTGACTTTGCTGGCAGTCTGCAACGTTGGTCCTACCGTTTGTTTGTTAATTGAGGAGGTTTACGTGGATGGTCACTAAGTTGATGTGGAAGTTGAATTGGAGAGAGAGAGACCAACAACTGATTCAACCTTCTTCCTCGCCTCTAGGGACTCGTTCGTTCTTTATCTCTTCCCTTTTCGCTAAATCTCAAGCTTCGAAACATCTTCCTCACGGTGCTCTGTTTTTTAAGGAGGAAGAGGGTAGAAGATGACCGTTGCAGGTCTCACGTGCTTCCCTCTCTCTTCAGTCTTTCTTTCTCTCTCTAATTGGACATCCACGTAAGCCTCATCCGTTAAGAAATAAACGACAGGACCAACATTGCAGACAGGCAGCAAAGTCAGGGACCATCCGTGTAATTAAATTAGGTAGGGGACTAAAATTGTAGAATTGGTAAACGTCAGGGACCAAAGTTGCAATTAAGCTTATATCAAAAAGTTAAAGAGTAAACAACCTATAATATCATTTTAAATTTTCATTTTTTTAAAAATAGTTAAAAAATAATATTGTGTCATTAACTATTTTATTTTGGATTAATGGATTGTGCACTGTCTGTGTAAGTTTTATTTATTTACATTGACATCCAATTGATTTTCATCAAATTAAAAAAAAAAAATTAATTTTACTTAAAGTTAGAAACTAATGTAGCTATTCCTTCTTCTCCATGACATAATATAATTAAATGTTAGTTCAAAACTATTTTCCAGTGCATCACAATTAAACCTATAAATAAGTTTGTACAAATGACAGGTATTATACAGTATTATTTTTTTTATTGATATCGAACAAATGTATAAAATAATAGGTTCCTTGTTGCCCAATTAATCGGCTCTGTTTTCTTAATCAATTATGTCTACTGTTTAGTGCTTCATTGCATTCAATTTCAAACACGGAGCACACGCGGTTTTGTTCTGTGGATAATGTTGGTGACGCATATGCTAGTTCCTTTCATTTGTCATTTCCTTACAAACTTCAAATTTAAAATACCTAAATTTAATTACATCGAACATATAAATTACAACATTTACAAATTAAACCTCGATCTTTCCCTCTCTATCCATATGTTTTTCAACTCTTATCACTTTAACTATTATTTAGGTACATATAAAATGCAAGATATGTTACCATTCTTGGCCAATTATGAAATCTTTTTACTTTGACTTTCTTATCCTTCTTTCTTAAAAAACTACAAAATAATAAAAATAAGCACTACATAAAAAATGAAAAATTTAAGCTTCTCAAGTAATGGTCCATCATAATTTTTTATTTGAGCTTAATAATTACTATCGGACAGGATAAATAAGTTTTATATATATAAAATTTAATTTAAATTTTACATAAAACTTTGAATTAATAATGATAATGAGTAAATATTTGTGGAAACTTCTTTACATGGTAAACACAAATTAAGTTTATTATCTTTACATAAATCTACAATAATTTGTATTAATTTTGAGTCAAGTCTTCACGCGGCTATTGACTTGAATAAATAAATGACATCCTTTCTTTTCTTTTGAGTAAACTTTTTCAAAATAAAAAGAAGGTGAAAATGATTAATTATTATTATTAATTAATTATGGAGTTGCTAATTATCTATGTTGAAACGCTTACTGGTTCTTCGAAATGAGAAAATGATGAAACAAAGAAAAAATGCAAAAGTCATCACTCAATTTCCATAACCAAAATCGATTCTTCATCAAACGATTCTTGCTCTCCCCAAATTCGAATTGAATCGTTGACACTTGTTTCAATTCTCAATATTATCAATCAATCATAATATAATCATCATTCATTCTTCCCCTGAATTTCATCAATTTACAGGTTGATTTTGTGGGTGGCGATGCTGTTTTGTTTGATGATCAAGATCCAATTCTGATTGATTCTGTGACGGATCATTTCTGGGTCGGTGTTTGTTTCCCTGGAAATCGCCTTCTTCGTCGCGTTCTCTCAAGTTTCGGACCGTTTGGTGTATTGACTGCGTGTTGCGAATCTGGGTTGCCCCCATTTCGCATTTTGGACGAGGAGGATCTGATTGCGATATCGTGTGTAGCATTAGCTTCAAATGGTGGATTTTGATCAGCATTTGATTGGAACCTCTGTTTGAATTTACTGTTTGATCACCAGGGCTGGTTTGTTTGATTGGTTTGTGAATTTCAACTCTCCTTCGCCTTTGGGAGATGGGTTTGTTTTGGAATGGGGAGAAGTGAAGGATTGAGGTGACCTTTTGAGTTGGAGTTTTGGCATGAAGGGTGTTGTTTTTCATGCATTGGATGGTGCAGAAAGGTTTTTTCATGCTGGTATGAGCCTTTTGTTTCTTTTGATTTAATTTGACTTGGGATGTTTGAAATATGCTGTTAAGTTGTTATGCTGTAGTTATTGTTTAGTAGTGAAGAGTGGTTTAGTTGAATTGGTTGAGCCTCACTTAGGAGTAGAAGGGTTCCTTTTATGAATTATGAATTCAAGGTTTAATAGAGGTGGTGGTAGATGATATTTTCCCATGTGTTGATTTGTTGATGAAGTTGTTGTCTAGGCTGGTGGTACTGAGAACCGCAAACTGCTTCGACCGGGTTGGGATTGTTTGTGGATGTAGAAGAACTGGATTTCAGATTCTGGGGTTTTTTTTGGACCTGAGTTGTAACTTATAAGTATCGCAGCTTAGGATCTCCAAGGTTAATTGTATTTCGGTTGGGGTTCTAGTTCTTTATTTTAGGTTTGTTTTCTGTTCTGGACATGATCTGCTATGAGTAGCAAATGGGCAAGTCGTCATCATGAACAAGGAAACTAGAGTGTCTGTCAATGGATGTAGTAGACAGGACTTTTTTTTCTGAGCTTGTCAGCATCATTAAGTCATGGATTCCCTGGCGATCTGAGCCAGCAAATGTGTCTAGGGATTTTTGGATGCCTGACCACAGTTGTAGAGTATGCTACGAGTGTGATTCCCAGTTCACTATATTTAATCGCAAACACCATTGTCGTCTTTGTGGACGTATTTTCTGTGCCAAGTGTACAACAAATACGGTTCCTGCCCCATTTAGCGGCCAAAGGAATTCTTGGGATGAGTGGGAAAATATTCGTGTATGCAATTATTGTTACAAGCAATGGGAGCAGGGCGTAGTTGTTTTTGACAACAGTAATCAGGTTTCCAATCTGGATCGTAGTAATTCGATGTCATCTTCAAGCTTGGCCAGCAGTAAAACTAGTGGCACTGCTAACAGCAGTAACATCACTCTTTACTCGATGCCTTGTTCAGTTGGGTCTTATCAACAAACGCAACAGGGTTCCTGTCTGAACCTGCATCAGTCACCTATGAGGGGAAATGATAGGGAAGGTTCACCAGCATTAGGAGGGAGGAATGATCATGTAGCAGACCAAGGGGATCCATTAACAAAGCAATATGGGTTTTCAATAAACAGGTATTGCATTATTTCTTAGATTCACTAATAGCGAGAACTGATGTTTGATTGTTCATGACTTCATATTGATATTTCTTCACTCTGACATTCATCATGTAGTTTTATTTTTATATTGTTTTTAGTCAATCTTATTCTTCAGTGTGCTCATGACGAATTCAAAAGTTTTATTATCGTACATTTATACTACCTTAATTCCTTTTTATAGGAGCCATGTAACTATTTTTCGTCCATTAAGAAATTTAATTATTTTAGTTACTAGCATTTAATTTGTCCTCAACTTATATTAATTTTCCAAAACTACACTTAACCCCTTTTTTCACATCATTAATACATTTCCACAAAAGAGAACCATAATCTGTGCACTGTTCATGCAAAGAGGCAAAGGAGAATAGTAATGTTGCAGTAACTGGAAAGTGCAGAAAGAGAATCCAATTAGTGTTGAGATTGAAAAAATGTTGAATAATTAATGAAGGTATTTTTGTCAAAAAAAAATTAATGCAATACAAAATTTAAGTTAGTTCTTATAAAAAAGACCAGGCTATACCTTAATTTGGTTCTTATAAAAGGTACCGGAGATAGTATAATTTATTGCAACTGGAATTAAGTTCAGCAGTCTGATAAATGAACATAAACATTTTGCAATCGTTATTAATTGATTGACCTATAATTTATTTAACCAGGGTTAGCATTATCTATCAACCAACAATTCTTGTATTTAAAGTGTGCCAAGTCCACGAGTGCTTGCTGTGCTGCTACTTTTTCTAATATTTTGTCATGGATCATATGCTTTTATTTTGCTTCAGGAGTGATGATGATGAGGATGAGTATGGAGTGTACCGGTCTGATTCAGATATGAGGCATTATCCTCAAGTGAGTAGCTACTATGGACAAACGGAGCTTGAGGAGATAAGCAACATAGATGGATCACGGAAAATCCAGTCTGATGGAGATAACATTAATTCAAAACTCTCTTCAAACTACAGTTTTGACGGACAGGGTTTGGAAGGAACACCAGTTATAGCAAAAAATGAAGATGAACCTGATATTTGTGATGAAAACGAAGCACCTTCCTCATTATATGTTTCAGAGTATGTTGATACCGACCCTGTTGATTTTGAAAACAATGGACTTCTCTGGCTCCCACCTGAACCAGAGGATGAAGAAGATGAACGCGAAGCTATTTTGTTTGATGATGATGATGACCTTGATGGGAATGCCACTGGAGAGTGGGGTTATCTGCGCAATTCGAGCAGTTTTGGAAGTGGGGAGTATCGGCACCGAGATAGGTCAAACGATGAGCAAAAGAAGGTAGTGAAGAATGTAGTGGACAGTCACTTTAGGGCACTGGTATCTCAGCTGTTACAGGTTGAGGACATACCTGTTGAAGACAATGACAAAAATAGTTGGTTGGAAATAATCACATTTCTGTCATGGGAAGCTGCTACTTTATTGAAACCAGATATGAGCAAAGGTGGAGGGATGGACCCAGCTGGTAACGTGAAAGTCAAATGCATAGCATGTGGGAGCCGCGTTGACAGGTAAGTATATCTTATATGATTTTACATGTGTAAACTCTATGTTTCAATCCAGTGCTTTTCCATGTTCTTCCAGATCAGTTGATGCAATTTATGAATCTGGATGGCATCTAATGACGGGTTTCAAGATCTCATGAATCATGATCCTGTTTCTCTTGTGCATAAACCATAAATACATATTGTGTCTCAATGAAGAAAAGCACCTATCTTAAATGTACTAAGCAAAAATGTTCTAGAGGAACGGTGTTGTTGCTTTTGGATTTTTTTTTTTTATGGTTCCAAAGAAGAAATAGGAAATATATTCAAGTAAACTAAATGAAGCCTCTGAAAAACAAACCGTTCGAAAGAGACAGGAAAGTTGATAATGTCTTTAAAGAGAAACAAATTAGAAGACATGCAATTTCATTGTTTGTGTCGTCTGGGGTTAGATATGCATTTAACATAATTATGGAGGAAATATGAGATTAAATGGAAACTGGCATATGAAACCTAGAACCAGGCTACCAGCTCAATATTCGTTTATGAATTCTGATCATTCATGTATCCTTTTCTTTCTTTATCCCATAACATGACGGGAATATATAAATAATAAGAACTTTTACACAAGAAATTATTTTATTAATTTTCACTAAAACCTACATCATAGCCTAAATTTGAGTTTTGAGCTTAAACTTTTTATTATCTCCTACTACCCCAATAACATTATTTAAATCTATAGATTCTATACCCACGGGTCAAAATAAACATTTTATGTTACAGTCCTTGCATTCCTTTTGCCTTACTTCTTGGTGATATTCTTACAGTGCGGTGGTTAAAGGAGTTGTGTGTAAAAAAAATGTGGCTCATCGGCGAATGACATCGAAAGTGGACAAACCTCGTTTGCTGATCCTTGGAGGGGCTCTTGAGTACCAGCGTGTCACCAACCTTTTATCTAGTGTGGATACTCTATTGCAGCAGGTTGTATTCTTTTGCCACTTAATAAATTGTAATCTAGCCCTTGCTTGGTTTCTGGTGCACATGCTATCATAATTTGATGCTAATGGTTTATATCCTTTATTTAGGAAACGGACCATCTGAAGATGGCAGTGGCAAAGATAGCTGCACACAAGCCAAATGTCCTTTTGGTAGAGAAATCAGTTTCTCGGTATGCACAGGAGTATCTCCTTGCAAAAGACATATCTCTGGTTCTCAATGTCAAGAGATCACTTTTGGAGCGCATAGGGCGTTGCACAGGAACTCAAATAGTGCCTACAATCGATCATCTTTCATCACAGAAGTTAGGTTACTGTGAAACATTTCATGTTGAGAAGTTTCTTGAAGATCTTAGTGCTAGTCAGGGTGAGAGAAAAACAATGAAAACATTGATGTTTTTTGAAGGCTGCCCAAAACCATTAGGTTGCACAGTAAGTCTTAACTTTTTTATGTATTTTAATATAATAAGAAACAAATATACAGGTAACTCTCTCTTCAAAATGGTCCTATTTTCGATAGCTTGAACTTTTGAGATTTTATATACAACCCCATGGATGATTGTAATCTTGTCCTTCTCTTGATAGCTTGAACTTTTGAGATCGTTGGCTGTTAACACTGATTTGAATTTGATCACGTGATCAAGAGTTTGCCACCCCCAATATTCCAATTATTTTTCAACAAATGGTTGTCCTATTTTTGGTCCACATTTCTAGCCCAAGGAGTTATTGAGTGCGGGGCATGATGCAGATATTAATAAAAGATTATCCTAATAGCTAAAGTTTTGAAATGGTTCCTCCTTTGTCTTTGACATATTTTACTGAAAAAAATTCATCTAATATGCTTAGTGATTATTTAGATGTTATTTAATTGTAACTTAGTTATCACTTGGAGATTTTAAGAAGAATTAATTTTTCTTGTGTCTCAAATCGAACAGATTTTACTTAGAGGAGCTGACAAGGATGAACTGAAGAAGGTAAAGCATGTGGTTCAGTATGGAGTTTTTGCAGCTTACCATTTGGCTCTGGAGACATCTTTTCTTGCTGACGAAGGAGTCTCCCTGCCAGAAATTCCATTAAACAGCCTTGCACTACCAAATAAATCATCATCCATTCAGAGGTCCATCTCAACAGTTCCTGGTTTCAGTGTTCCTGGCATTGACAAGTCTCAGGGGCATAAATCTGATACTGAACCACGGAGAACCAAAAGTGTCACGATTTCTGATCTAGCCTCATCAGCCCGCGATACAGGGTCCTGTGTGTCTAATGGTACGTCTCAATCTATACCACCTGGATCAAGTCTCAACTCTTCAACTGCCTTGCACGCCTCAATTGCTGCTTCAGGAAATGCAATTCCAGAGTCATATGATAAGAATCTTCGTTCATGCACTAGCAAAGAGAGAAACGAAATGGACTCCAATCAACCTCTAGTGGAAGAAACTTCTGTAGGGGACAACACTCAGGCAATCATGGATGATCCCTCTATAAATGACTCTGAAACTATAGAGAAATTATATCAAGGCATTTTAGCCAACAATCCTCAAAACGGGCATAACAAAATATCTGCAAACCATTTAAGTGGTTCGCAGTCATTATCTCCAAACTTTGTTCAAAACCACCCTATGAAACTTGAAATCAGAAATGAAGAGCCAGTTCCTCAAAAGGAAGAGTTTCCTCCATCACCCTCTGACCATCAAAGCATTTTGGTGTCTTTGTCCTCCCGGTGTGTATGGAAGGGTACTGTGTGTGAGAGGTCCCATCTATTTCGAATTAAATACTATGGCAGCTTTGACAGACCATTGGGCCGGTTTCTGCGAGACCATTTATTTGACCAGGTAATTGTCTGTTATGGAAAAAATATGTCGTTGTTATTAGAACTTGGCAGTAGTTTTTACAATTAATGAGTCTCTTCACTTTTCAGAGTTATCGATGCCCTTCTTGTGAAATGCCATCAGAAGCACATGTGGATTGTTATACTCATCGGCAGGGGACACTCACCATTTCAGTCAAGAAAATACCTGAAATTACCCTACCTGGTGAAAGGGAGGGAAAGATCTGGATGTGGCACAGGTGTTTAAGGTGTCCAAGAACCAATGGTTTTCCTCCTGCTACACAAAGAATAGTAATGTCCGATGCTGCTTGGGGTTTATCATTTGGGAAATTTTTGGAGCTTAGTTTCTCAAACCATGCTGCAGCCAGCAGGGTGGCAAGCTGTGGCCATTCCTTACACAGAGATTGTCTTCGGTTTTATGGGTGATTATAGTCTTCCCTATTTTTGTGTTTGAACTGAACAAGCGTCTGGTCCAAGTTTCTTATATTTTGCCCATCAATAACAAAACTGTCTTGTATGAGATCTTGGTTTCCATAATAATGAACTTCATGATTTGAAATACAAATGGTTGGATTTAAAAAATAGAGTTTTATATTTGTTTTATCTATTTGATAATGTAAGAGAAGGGATCTTATAATCTCCTTTTGGAGGGACGTATGTATCGAGTCTTAGGAAAACCATATAAACCTGCCTGTCTTATTATGCCATTCAAGAATATAATTTTTTTATAGCTAAATATGAAAATATAGCATTTTTTAACGAGATACATTAATTAATTGTACTCATGTTTCTCTTGCAGATTTGGAAAAATGGTTGCTTGTTTTCGATATGCATCAATTGATGTTCATTCAGTCTACCTTCCCCCTCACAAACTGAATTTTGATTACGGGAATCAGGATTGGATACAAAAAGAATCAGATGAGGTTAAATCCTTGCACTCTTGGATATTATAATTTGGGTGCATGATGGTGGACCTAATTTCTTGTAATTACAGGTGGTCAACCGAGCAGAGCTTTTATTCTCTGAAGTACTCAATGGTCTTAGTCAAATTGGAGAGCAAAGATCAAGTGCAGTGCTCCTCAACAGCGGCCTCAAGACACCTGAATTAAGACGCCAAGTTGCTGAACTGGAGGGCATGTTGCAGAAGGAGAAGCTAGAATTTGAGGTGAAGCCTTTAGTTATTATACTTGAATTCAAGCTTCATTTAGTAAAGTTCCTTGTCTAGTAGTGGCTTTGTACAGTGATTAATTTCGTTTCTAGTAACTTCTTGATCTAGAGATATGAAATGATTCTTGTGTGTTAGAATATCAGAACACTTATTGTTTTAGGAATCTGATTATGTTGGTACTCTCATAATTAGTATGGGCTGGAAGTTTTATTGAATTCTATAAATGAAGAAGTATATACAAATATTTTGTTTCGTGTTTGAATCATTTTTTATTTCTGTTTACTTAGGAAACTCTTGAAAAGATTTTGAAGCAAGAAAGGAGAAATGGCCAACCTGGGATTGACATTCTAGAAATTAATCGACTGTGGAGGCAGTTACTTTTCCAATCATATATGTGGGACCACCGCCTTGTTTACACAGCCAGCTTAGCTAATTCCAGCAATGAAACTGGTTCAAGCAGTTCAATATCGGAGGATAAGGAAATACCTATTGATGAAAATCAGATGAATATGGTTTCTGTGGCAGGAAGAGAATTCAGTAGTGTTGACTCTATTCGTGGTGATCCAAAGCTGAACAAAAGCCCTAGCCTTGGAGGAGGAGGTGGAGTAGTTGATGGCAAAAGTTCCCAATCTGATGTATTTCATCAAGAAATTGACATGGCCAAAAACAAACATCATGAGAAAGAAGACCAACCTAGTCTTTCAATCAGCAAAAGCATAAGTGACCAATCTGACCGTTTAGAACCTGAATTGGGTGTTCGCAGAGCTCTCTCTGATGGGCCATTTCCTGTCATACCTAGTTTGTCTGATACACTTGATGCAAAATGGACAGGTGAAAACAAATCAGGATTTGGAATTCAAAACGATAACACTTCTTCAAATCCTGATATATTGATGGGAGATTCTTTGGCGACCACTGTACAGAAAGAAACATACATTCTAGGGGATCGCACAGAAGATCAGAATGGCTCCAAGAGTATCAATTCTGCTACTAAAGGTCTTGATAACATGGAAGACTCTTCAAGCTGGTTACGGATGCCCTACTTAAACTTTTATCGCCAGTTTAATAAGAATTTTTTTGCCAGTACGCAGAAGTTTGATACGATAGTTGACTACAATCCTGTTTATGTATCATCCTTCCGGAAGCTGGAACTCCAAGGAGGAGCGAGGCTGCTTCTGCCGATTGGTGTAAATGACACTGTAATTCCAATATATGATGATGAACCCTCAAGTATTATAGCTTATGCCTTAATGTCACCAGAATATCATTTCCAATTGACTGATGAAGGAGAGAGACCAAAAGAAGGATTTGAGTCGTCTTCATCATATTTTTCTGACTCAGGCACCTTCCAGTCATTTTCATCTGCTGATGATACAGCTTTTGATTCTCAGAAAAGTTTTGGGTCGATAGACGAAATGGTGCTGTCCATGTCTGGGTCACGCAGCTCGTCAATGCTGGATCCAGTGTTATATTCAAAGGCTCTGCATGCCAGAGTTTCCTTTGGAGAAGATGGTCCCCTAGGCAAGGTAAAGTATTCAGTGACTTGTTACTATTCCAAGCGATTTGAAGCCTTAAGACGGGTCTGTTGTCATTCGGAGCTTGACTATATAAGGTCTTTGAGTCGCTGTAAGAAATGGAGAGCTCAAGGTGGGAAGAGTAATGTATTCTTCGCAAAAACCTTGGATGATCGATTTATCATCAAACAAGTTACCAAAACAGAGCTTGAATCATTCATTAAATTTGGTCCTGAATACTTCAAGTACCTTTCTGAATCCATAGACACAGGAAGTCCAACATGCCTGGCAAAGATTCTCGGCATATACCAGGTACTTGTCTTGTGAGCCTTACATTTGTTCCAAAAGAGTGTTTCTAGAGCCTCAAATGTTGAAGCTGCTAAATTATCATATTTCATGGGTGAAGATGGAACCCTGCTGAGTGTAGTAAATTTATATTAGAAATCAAGCAGAAACGATACCTAACTGAATTGTCCATCGTCATTTATCTTATGAAAGGTATCTGGTAAGTATCAGGTACCAGCATACCAAAACAACCATTTATTGTTTGTTAAGGCATCTTGTATGGAAAGATGTTCATTATGCACAGACCTTCTATATATTCTTTAAGAAAAAACTTTTTCTACCAAAATAGAAGAAAAATACAAATTATCACAGCTTGGTTTTCATCCAATTTTCCAGAGGTGCTTATACAAGTTACTGAATTGAAATGATTTTGAAAGTCTTAAATCAATGTATAAGGACTGGAAAAAAGGAAGGACCTTGCAATAAATCATATCTTTACTTGTACTGGTAATTTGATTGATAATATACAATCCTGTGTTTTGCTTCAACCAATTAATTTTTAATGGCGTTCTATTGAAAAAGGTTACATCAAAGCATCTTAAGGGAGGGAAAGAATCAAGGATGGATGTCCTGGTCATGGAGAATCTTCTATTTAGGAGGTCCGTGACGCGACTTTATGATCTTAAAGGATCTTCCAGGTCTCGGTATAATCCAGATAGTACCGGGAAAAACAAAGTTCTCCTGGACCAGAACTTGATTGAAGCAATGCCAACTTCTCCTATTTTTGTGGGAAACAAAGCAAAACGGTTATTAGAGAGAGCTGTGTGGAACGACACTGGTTTTCTTGCAGTAAGTTTAAATCAAAATTGTCTGTGACATTCTTCCTTCTCTTATGTCTCCTTTTCTTGTAAATTGCACACCATCTCACATGCATGCATCTTCTTTCTTTCCTCTTCTGCAGTCAGTTGATGTAATGGACTATTCTTTACTTGTTGGGGTGGATGAAGAGAAGCATGAGTTAGTTCTTGGAATCATTGATTTCATGAGGCAGTATACTTGGGACAAGCATCTTGAAACATGGGTGAAAGCTTCAGGCCTTCTTGGAGGACCAAAGAACACATCTCCAACAGTTATATCACCCAAGCAGTACAAGAAAAGGTTCAGGAAAGCAATGACCACTTACTTTATTATGCTTCCAGATCAGTGGTCTCCCCCATCTATTATTCCTAGTAATTCTCAGACTGATTTAGGTGAAGACAACACACAGTCTAGGACTGTAGCTGAATGATTCTTTGATTTTGTGTTTCTGTAAAGTTTACTTTCAATTTGGGGTAGTAACTCCCCCATAATTTGATATTGTTTTTTGGTTTTCCCTTTTAAATCATATAGGAATTCTTTTGGTTCATTTGTTATTTCGTCAACTAGATATTATCAATTGTTTGTTAGAAGACATTGTAAGAGGAGAAGCCACAGGATGTTTGTCTGGGGTAAAAATATTTGATGACCTCTGGATGAAATCTCTGTACAAAAATTATCAGATAGTCACATTTATAGCACCAAGTTTATACATGTTTAAATTTTCAGACATGTTCTTGAATATCTCAAATTTTATCGCAATCAATATATTGTGCCAGAAAACAAACAAATTTTGATTGCTGAAAATGTTTTAGGTCTTGACTTTGTAAGATGAATTAAATTGGGTATCTGACTTTAAAATCATTTGAATGTTATGCTTGAAATGTTTTTTTTTTTATCAAATTAGGCCCAATGCCATCAATTTTGGTACTGTCACAGTGTCACGTCCTCCACATCACCCACTAATCCTACATGTATTATAAAATCCACATGTTACTTTCACTTTTTTTCCAGCCATCCTCATCCTTAAAACTCAGATCAAACTGCACACACAAGGATTTTTTTTCCTTGTCCCGACGAGTCACCTGAATGAATGTCATAAGCCTCATCTGAACCTAACTACCATTTGAACCTTATTGCCTTCATGGGGCCATTTATGAAGTAGCATTACCATGCCATGCAGCCAATACCGAGTCCAGCCACTCCTCAATTGACCCCATCATTATTGGTCATTGAGCAACACCCTTCACTATAGATCCCTACCAGGATGTGCGGCGGCCGCCGCCTCTAGTTATCACCACTAGCTTCGCCATGTCGCATCAGTGCTAATCTTTTAGGTCCCTGCAAATGCTGGGGAGCGACTACCACTAGAACCACTAGTAGTGCATGTGTTGGTTGTTGACAACATCGTTATGTATGAATGACAACGGAAGGCTGGTTAGGCCACCGAAGCTATAGTTGATTATAGTTCAAAATCTTTGTGGTGATTTTTATTTTCTTGTCTCTTATTTTTTGTTTGGAAAAAAAAGAAAGAAGGAACAAAAATGGTCGGAGATGTGGTGAGTGGTGACCGCACAAAGGAAGGGAGGTGGTCTTTGGTGGCGAAACATATTAAAATTTACTATAGCAGTGAAGACATGACTGTGGAGAGAGATGCTATTATTTTTGTTTTTTGTTCTTAGAAAATATTTTTCTTATTTAGCATCCTCCTAGATGAATATGTCCTTTCCTTCACATTTTTCATCCAAACTAAACAGAATAAACACAATTAATACAATTTAACTCATGTCACATGTAATTCCGTTTAATTTGGATGGAAAATGTGACTGCAAGGACAACAAACAAAAATGTAATTTTTGGAGGATGTTAAACATAAAAGATGTTTTCCAAGGACGAAAAACAAAAATGATGTATTTTGGAGGGACAAAAGCTTATTTAAGCCAATTGAAAATTAAAATAAGAGGTCCAAAGTTTAAAATAGAGAAAAGATGCATTAAATTTAATTGGGAGGATGTAGATATGAGAAATTCATTCAACCTCATTTCAACCTTTAAACCTTGAATCAGTGCTCCACTAGTTCAGTGGCCGATCTGATTCTGCAAACATTTGTATAGATTGTAGTGTGTTAAAGCGGAACAGTCTCGGTCAATTCAACTTAAATTGTAGTACACTAAAGATGTATTGTATCAGGGGAAAAAATCAACTAGAAATTGATTAATATAACTCTCCCAAAACAATGAGAAATAATCTACGGATAAAATCAGCACTCACACACCGGTGTGTTGGACGAAATACAACAACAATGATTGTTTCAAGTATGAAAAGAACTTTAATATAAAAAGCATGAAAGTAAAACTAAATTAAACATAAACCATATATGCTCGTTCTAGAATGAATGCCAGTAATGTGATGCAATACGAACTCTGCACAACTTTCAAGCACATGGAGCCTCAGTTCTTCAGTTCGGATAGTGAATTTGATCAGGCACGACATTGTCAACACCCACATTATCAATCTTTTCATGATGATCTCTCTCTGTGTCAAGACTCTCCTGTGTAAATAATACAAGGATAATAAAATATAGCTTCCACAACCTTAGACTGCTCAATTACAAAGTAATATATCTTGTTAACCTAGATAACTTTGGAGGTAAAGTTAGGTACAAACAAGGACTGAAACTGAATCAAAGCCACCATAAATCTACCGTTCAGAAGGCAACAATAATGTATTGGAATAATTGCCATTCAAAATCATAACATTAAGAGGTGCAAAAGGGATAAAGATGCAACATATATAGCATGTACTAAGTCCAATTACACTCAACTCTTTTTTACAGAGCATGTACTAACTCCTCCTCTGAAACGCAAAGAAACTATCAGGTCCATTTACACTAAAAGCCTACTAAAAACCACTAAATATATTGATTATGACATTTTCCAAATGTTGAGCTTTCAGCAAACAACATAATCATTTGAGGGAAATCTAAGCCGTTCAAGACACCATGTTAGACAACTTGTTATCTAGTTTGAGAAATGTAATGTTGTAAAATCTGACCAGAATCCTAACCGTTTACTGAAAACTTTAGTTGTTTTTTCTATATACTCAAATAGCCTTTGATATTCAGAATAATTTCCAAGACACAAATATATTATGCATTCCGCTACTAATACTATAGTTTCTCATTTTTCATGATGCAAGATGAGTAGGAACAAAATCATGAAAAGGATAGGCCGTCTTCTTTGGCTTCCATAAAGTCACCAGGGAGGGAGAGTAGGCTTTCTCTATACATAGCAGACTGTTGTAAATAATATGACTCAAAATCAGGATCAAATGTACTTGTATGTTCAATAAGAACTCCTTTGTTGTTATATTTCGACAATCCTCCACTACAATTTGTTGAAATGAATCCATCAGATTTGGTGGAGCATAGTGGAAGAACAAAGAATCTATCACGAATGTCATAATTCACAGGCAGAACAAATGACTTAGTCCAGGATGACTGCACTTTGTAGTTTTTCATGATCCATATCTCAGCAGCGACATCCCAAATATGCTGAGCAGGGTAACATAGACAAAGACAATCACCCAATACCCTCAAGTAATATTGTCTTGATATTGATTTTAACTCCATGTCTATATCAAGAGGTATAGGAATCTCTAGTAAACTCATTTGTTTCAAATCAAAGACAATGATGACATGATCCTCTGTATCACGGGAGTAAACCAACCAATGAAGAGCTCCATTTAAAAGCAGCCCAGCTTGGTCAAACTTGGTCGTCCAATATGGGAATTTGAAACCCTGAATTTGGTTCCATGAATTGGTTTTGAAGGAGAAAATCTCAATATGGGTTTTACAATCAGTGGAGCCGTATCTGTACATTGCAATAAGAATAACTAGATAGTCATCCGCTGACGTGTCATACCAAAATCCGTAAAGAAAATCATACATCCACGTAACATGTGAGTACGTAGGATATCGGTTTGGCAACACCTGTTGTTGGATTCCACACAAGGAGATTACGATGCTTCCATTGTATGAGTAGAAATCCTCGGCAAGAACCATAAATATAAATGGGATAGTAATCAGCAATTTGGTGTGGGGTTAATCGAACGTAACTTCTTGCTAGAGTATGATCATGAAGTGATGATTCTATGTCTATGGATGTCACCTTGAAACCAGACTTTGATTTGAAGAGAACTCGATAGGTGGGTTTGGCAGCAAGGTCGTAATGAGATTTTGCAAAATTGGGATCGGAGATAAGAGAGAGCCATGACTTGCAAATGCATTTGAAACGCAACAGAGATTGCACCGGCAATCTCAGCAGAATTTCCTCTATCAATTCCGGAGGAAGAATGGGGTTCAGCATTGCGAGTTGCACCACGGCGAAGTTGGTTTGTTTTAGTCTTTATCGTGACAAAAGTCATTAATCTTCTAACAGAGGGTAATGTGACAAGCAACATTATCACTCATCGGTCATGTCACATAGAAAGGAAAAAAGTTATCTTATTTGGTAGTCATATCTTTTAAAAATTTAGATTTAAATTAAAGTACTTTCTTCTAAAATATTAGAGTATTATTTAAATCATAAAATTAATATTATTCTTTTTTACACTTTTTTCCTTCTTATTCTCCTTCTCATTAATATTAGCGTCTAACTCTTATTCACCATCAAAATTAAGAATTCTAAATTTTGAAGTTTCTATGTAAACACTAACCCTCATTTTTCTTTTTTCTATTTATCTATTAAAATTATTATTATTAACTAGTTTTAAGTGGCTTAAATTGACTTAATCATTGAAGTAAAAAAATGAATCAATGAAAATGAATTTTGCTTATTTAAACACAAATTGGATCCCTAAATATTTTTAAATACAAAGTCAACCAAACCTGGCCCCTATAAAATTTTCGTATCAAATTGGGTCCCTAAATTTTTTTTTAATCCAATTAAAGACAAAGTGTGCCAGACGGTGATGTGGCTCGAATTTTAACTCACTCACCATTTCCACGTGGCTATTTCATTTTATTTTAATTCAATTATTTCCAAATCCTATTTTTTTAATTCCAACACATAAGTTTTTTAAAACTTATCTAATCTAAAAAAAACTAATCTAATCAATTCTAAAACCTAATCTAATCTTAATCTTAATCTGTAAACCAAAAAATCTAATCTGAGACAGTCTCATCAGCGGCCTACTTATCAAGACGGCAACAGAAGCTCATGCGTCCACGAACAAGGTTGACCATGGTGAAGCATCAATCACGGGAGACGGTGAGTGCGAGCGTGCCAGAGGGGTGAAGGGCGAGGTCATTGACGACTTTGCGGTGGACGGGGAGGGTCTTGAGGTGCACAAATCCGTCAGCGTCGAAGATGCAGAGGGAGTCGTCTGCGTCGGCGGGGTGGAAAGCGAGTGCGGTGACGGTGGCGGAGTGGTCGTGGAGGGAGTCGTAGGAGGAGGCGTTGGAGAGGTTGTATAGGTGGATGGTGTCGTAGGTGCCGTCGGAGGCCTGCATCTCTGAGCACTCTCACATACCAGTACAGAAGAAATTAAGAGGCAGAATTGGAGCACCACCACAGATTGTTTACTCCATTACAACCTGTTTAAGGGGTTGAGATGATTTAATTAGATACTAATATTGATTTCTTTGATATATTCAGATTCGGTTAGGTTTGGGGATGAATAGATTAGATTAGGTTTTTATTAAGATTTGGGATTATTAGTGATTAATTTAGGTTTTGTATTAAGATTTTATTTTTAATTTATGACTTGGAATTAAAAAATTAAGATTTGGAAATAATTGAATGAAAAAAAACGAAAAAGCCACATGGAAATGCTGAGTGGAAGGCGAGTGCGGTGACGGTGGCGGAGTGGTCGTGGAAGGAGTCGTAGGAGGAGGCGTTGGAGAGGTTGTAGAGGTGGATGGTGTCGTAGGTGCCGCCGGAGGCCTGCATCTCTGAGCACTCTCACGGACCAGTACAGAAGAAATTAAGAGGCAGAATTGGAGCACCACCACAGATTGTTTACTCTATTACAACCTGTTTAAGGGGTTGAGATGATTTAATTAGATACTAATATTAATTTCTTTGATATATTCATATTAGGTTAGGTTTGGGGATGAATAGATTAGATAAGGTTTTTATTAAGATTTGGGATTATTAGTGATTAGTTTAGGTTTTGTATTAAGATTTTATTAAGTTTTTATTTTTAATTTATGACTTGGAATTAGAAAATTAAGATTTGAAAATAATTGAATGAAAAAAAAAGGAAAAAGCCACATGGAAATGCTGAGTGGGTTAAAATTCGAGCCACATCACCGCCTGATACACTTTGTTCTTAATTGGATTAAAAAAAAAATTAGGAACCCAATTTGATGCGAAAATTTTACAGGGAACATGTTTGATTCTCTTTATAATTTCAGGGGCTAATTGAACATCTAAGCCTAATAATAATCGTGTGTTTGATCATTACTAATTCCTTTACAAGAAGTTTGGTAGTTAGAATTCATAAAGTGATTAAGACGTCCCTGTAGGCAGTGTTATAAAACTCGGCTCGAACCGGCCGGTTCGACCGGTTGAGCCGGGAACAAGACCCTAAGCCGGTTCGAGCCGAGCATCAGATCGGCCGTGCAATTAACCCGTTACGAACCGGAAAAAACCGGCCGGTTCAATCAAAAAACCGGTGACTCGGTCCTTACGGTTGGACCGGTTCGCTATTTAAAAAAAAAACTCAAAAATCAAAACTCTGTCGTTTCACTCAGTAGGGTTTCAACTTTCAACTTTCAAACTCTGTCGTTCGACCTCAGTGCTTCATCTCCTTCACCCATTCGATCTTCCTCACCACGTGAAGCTTGACGGCGCCGCCGCTCCACCACGGTTCGCTTGTTTCCGCCGCCGCTCCACCACGCCTTGCTCGCGGTTCACGGTTCAGCTCTTCTTCCTGGTAAGCTTCTTCTCCTTTCTTGGTGTTTCTATTTTAAGCTATCTCAGTTCAATTTCTTAAATGAAAGAAAGGGAATGAGAGATTTTAATACAAATTGCAATACTCTATGTATCAAACAAATTGAGAGAGGGGGGGGGGGACCTTCAACACATGGGGGTGGGGTGTTTGCTATTGTGCGGTGGAGCCACCCTCCATAAAGCTGAGAATCTTTTGTAAATTGTTGGTAATAGGCAAAGTCTTGGATGGGGAAGTATGTATATCCTTTCATGGATATGGCGTTTTGATCACTTTTTTCCCCTCAAAATCAATTAATTCAGTTTAGCTATTTTAAGCTATCTCAGCTTCTTCTCTTGGTGAGCTTCTTCCTGTTGCTTTTGTCTTTGATGTTGTTTCTTTCATTTGATGATGCCAAATATACAGTTTGCCAAACATATATGAATGATTAAATTCTTAAATCAAATACATTGTTGATTGTTTCTTAAATCAGTAATTGCATTTGGCTATCTCAGTTCAATTTCTTAAATCAGTAATTGGCTATCTCAGTTCAAATACATTATTAGTTTATCTCTTGTGATATTTTGTTATGGTATTCTGTTATGGTATTTAATTTTTTTTTATTGTCAACCGAGTCAAACGGTTCAACCAGTGACCCAGTGGTTGAACCATTGACTCATTGACCCAGTGTCTCGACCGAGTCGATTACCGGTCCGAGTCTGATAGCACTGCCTGTAGGATAGCTCAAGTGATAAGAGCTGGAGGACATATGGGTTGGGTAAGGGACATTCAGGGATCGACTCCAGGCAGGTGCAATTTTTCTTTTCGATGTACCAAAAACAAATTTAAAAAAGTGATTAAGACACATTTGTTTAATCTTCTTTAAAGATTGATGCACCATTCCAAATTCAGCCTCACATTCATCATTCTTCATGTACTAATGACAATGATGAATATTCTGGTCCGTCTGATTAAAGGAAAATATATGATTATGAAGTCAGCATTTGTTCCCTTTCTTCTTTTATCATACTAACTAATCTAACACTTTAATATACAAATGAATGAACTGATCGAAAAGATAAAGCAATTAAGAAAACAATATGTGTGAAATGTTCTGCAGGAATAGACCAACTGTGCATTACTATTCGAGTCACCATTATATTTACATTATTATTACTCTGTTTTTGTGGTAATATGCCTTAAACTGATTAGCCAAACGAATTAAACCAGCTTAAATCCTCAAGCAGAGGAACGCCTTCAACTTTGAAATCAATTTCCTCCGCTTTTACAATCTGAAGCCAACTTTGTTTTGGTAGAAGATTCATGATTTCAGCATCACTAAAACCAGCAAAACCACTGCAATCAGATAAGTATGAAAAAGTAAGCTTCAATGCACAACTATCCCTTAGCTAGAAGTACTTGTGATTGAAATTTCTCTTAAGCTAGCTAATTGAATTTCTCTAATTTTAAAATTAATTAAATTCAACTCTTCTTTCATATATTTTGGACTTTAATTGTAATGGATTGGAAGAAACGATTTTAAAAGCTAAAAAATCAGAAATTTAATCAAAATTTGATAAACTTCGTAGGATTTTATAAAAGCAGATAGGCTTTAAAGAGAAAGAAATTTATGATATTTATTTTAGATGATGAGTTTTGTTGAGTAAAAGAATAATTAACATAATTTAATTAATCCAATATGTGAAAATTTTACTTTAAAAAAATGAGAATCTATGAATTTTCTTTTTTTTTGATACATCGGAAAATAGAATCTATGAATTTTCAGTAGAATAAAAGTGAACCATGAGTTTTTCTTTGATTTACAGAGGGTGTTTTATTTGTAAGGTATAGTTTATGCCTACTAGTTGTTCTAAGTTTCTAACTAAACATGACTTTTAAAAAATTGATCGAAAGACTAAATTGTAACAATTAGGAAATTGAAAGACTAAATATACTAAAAAGAACTTATTAAGGAACCAAAGTCACATAGCTTAAGGGCTAAAATTTCAATTAAAAAGTACAAATTTGGAGTTAAATAACCAATTAATTTGGGTGGGGAGTTAAGAAGATTCTCTCTACCTTCGGTGATAGATTGGTCTTGAAATTCGTTGATAATTAGGCCCTTCATCATACCCTTCACAAATTATTTCTCCACTCTTATCACGGTAACAAATTATGCCCTTAGATTGATCCTCATAAACCTGTTAAGAACCAAAAGAAACATCAATAATTAACAGAAAGTTCCTTAAACTAAACCTATAGTCTAATTAAATCTGTTTATCAATTTATTAACCACATGGGACTTGTTATATATAGAGTATGAGAGTTAAGTATAGAAGAAGAAATATAATTAGACAATTACCTTGTTCTTGATGGATGCTGTGGTCCTCAGCACTACTGGACCAACTGGTGTCTTTTTCTGTGAGACATCGCTGCGTTTTGACATGAACTCTTTGTTTGCATATTTTGGGAATGAGCCATGTTTCTCAATTGAGATTTGAGCTGAAGGATTTAAGGTAATAGCCATCAATCTAATTCTTCATGAACATGATGGGGAGGAGGAGGAAGATGAGGATAAGAAGAAGAAAGGAATAAAATTGTTCATGGGTGGATCGAGGATATATAGTAATAATGTAATGTCACACATCATCACAAGATTAATTAATTAGTTATTAATAATTGCAAGCATCATTCTAGATGCTTTGTTTATAGAATTATTTGGTTCATGTCTTGTCACGATGAATTAATGTATTAGAAGATAAAGTGGTGTCGGGCAAGTTGCTCATCTCATGATGTGTCATTTTGTCTCAAGCTATTTATTTAGATTAGAGTTTTTTTGTTTTTATTTAAAATGATAGAAGAGAGAAATAACTCTAAAATTATCTAGCAGAACGCTAGTGACATATTGACGAGATTAGCGTAGAGTCATTTTAAAAAAGAAGCGCTAAAATCTTCGAAATAAAGTAGAATTTAATAGTATACAATATACAAATTAAAAATAGTTTCTAAATTTTTTTTCACAGTTATTCATAAATTCATAAGTCATAAATGAAATCATTTAGATTAAATTTAACTTGGTCCAATGAATAAAAATATAGTAGTTAATGTTAATATAATTTTATGACCTCATATTGAGTTAAAGATGATTCCGATCAACTTTGAGTTACTCAATGTAACCCTATATACAATGGCGTTTATGGTTTTTAATTTTCTAGCTATAACTTTGTCTAACTTTATTTTATCCTTTTCTTTAAATTGTTTTAGTTCAATTTTTCCTCATTTATTTTAATCACATTCTATATAAAATTGTATAGTAATATATCTTATTATTATAATAGTGAATGTCAGAGACAGGGCCGTGTATAGACTTTTTGTCGCCTAAGGCGAAAATGTTAAAGTAATTTCTTTTAACAATTATCTTAAAGAGACATAATATATCATATAAATTATTAATTTTTTATATCAATTTTTTAGTTTTTTTAGCCGAAATCATTTATCATCGTTTTTATAATCAAGCAATTCTAACATTTTACTTTAATAGATAAAATATCTAACTCATTCAATCCATCTCGAACATTATTGACCTTACATATGATTTAAACAATTTTAAAAAAACTTTAAAAAACTTATTTCAATAGTAGTATAAAAACTATCTATATTTTAATTTTAATAAACTATAGATATATAAATCATAAAATGTCAAACAATTTAGAAAATGTAAATTTGTTAATACAAATCATTACTACTACTATTATGACATGATTTTTTATTATTTCATTACCTTTCTTTAGTCTCAATAATATATATATTATATAGGTACTAATTTTTTATTTTTTGGGGGCCAAATATACATCTTTATTTGTTTGAGGCCTAAGGCAAATGTCTCATTTACCTTGTGGCCTACACGGCCCTCATCAGAGATCATCCTAAAAGTGAGGCTCGTAAGGATCAAACTCTTGACCTTAGAGTTCTAACAATCACTTTTTATGTGCGTGGTCCTTTGAGTCTGTAATGTTTCTATATCAGAATCACAATTTGCAAATTTTTTTTGGGAAAAATTACATTGCTCTACTCGAATATTTGCTGATGCTGATGATCTCTTGGTCTGCTTTTACTTGTTTCATCCACTGATTAAGTGTTGAATAATACATTATCTTAATCAGCCTAGTAGGGTTTCAAAATGCAGGGGTTGAGGATTTCATACAAACTAGAGACCCTTAGTAACAATTACAACTTACAATTACAAACAATTAATGGTTTTATGGGTAAACTTCATAGCAGGTAACGAAACCTGCTGTAGCCCATAAAAATAGGTGGTGTTTTGGCAAAGCACCCATGTGATGCTTCACATTAGAAGCCACCGTTGTTTTATTCAAAGATTTGATATCCTTAATGGAAGTGCTCAAGCAGGATCTCTCATCGATCAGTCGCGGAATTCATCCATGAATTTCTTGTGGAACTCTGTGAATCGCGAGACAATAGCTGGAATCTTGTCTTCTCGGGGCAGTATGGTGCACCTAAAATGCCATGTGCCAGGAACCTTGCATTGCAAGACACAACAATTTTAACAATACAACTAGTTTATAATTAATCATGCAAATTTAATGTAGCTAATTAGTTGGAAGTTGGAACCAACACCAGTATTATTATTGGTTGTAATAATGAAGCACCATATAAATATAAAGTAACCTGTCCAGTGGTAGAACCAGGAAGAACAAGTATTCCTGTGGCGTTGAGCAGGCAGCGACAGTAGTAGTCATCAGGAGCTGCATTAATAGCCTCTGCTGCTTTGATAGCCTTTAAAGGAAGGCGAACACGAGGAAACAAATACATTGCCCCTTCTCCTTTGTTGCATGTTACACCCTCTAACTTGTTAAATGCTTCTTCCATTGTCTGTGAGTGTCAATAGGATAAATCACCAAGAAAAATTAAACAAAGTGTTTAGTACTCAGCACTCAAACCATAGAAATAGTGACATATTAGTATTCTTTAGAAAATTAATTTCTTAGTTCCTTTTTCTGGTAACTGACCTTTGCACCCCTAGCAAAGGATGATAAAATTCCATCCCTCTCGGCCCAAAATGACTCGTAGGACTCATCTCCAACCTGCAGAAACAAAC
This sequence comes from Lotus japonicus, assembly GCF_012489685.1. Lineage (NCBI taxonomy): Eukaryota > Viridiplantae > Streptophyta > Magnoliopsida > Fabales > Fabaceae > Lotus > Lotus japonicus. The sequence continues at coordinate 81,145,246 of NC_080043.1, read as the reverse complement.
CAAATGAATTCACTGAATGTCAAATGTTAGTATTAGTATTGAACTAGTGGTGGAATGTGCTGAATTTCTAACCTGTCTGATAATATTTCTGAAACTTTGAAAACGGGTAGGAAAGATAGGATGTCTATGTAAATAAAATTTACACCAACAGTGTAGAGACATTTGATCCTATTGTTATTGACCAATATTCTGAGTGTACCTAACTAGCAATTAAGGATGTCCACTGTCATTTGACCTCTGTTTCTGAGATATTGTTTGTAAGTTCATTAGGTTGCCACTCAAGCACTAATCCTCTCATTGATACAATTATGTTAAATGTTGTATTTGTTCCCAATCTACATGATTTTATCCCCCAAAAATTAAATGCAACTATAGGGAGAGAAAGAATTAACCTTGGGTGGACTCATGATCAAGCTAGTAAGAATTTGACCAGTTATATTGCAACAAAGATTAAAACATGCCAGCTTGTATATCTGTTCCCTCACATCTGCAGAAAACCCAGTCACCTCCATATAACCTCCTCTTTTCCCACACTCCCCATAATACCCTGAAGCCACAGAGCAAAAACACATGATCCATCACTATGAATCACCTATATATATATATTTGCATCCATTAATTTCTCTTATTTTATTTGTTAACTTACCTTTGGAGATTGAATGAAGGGATACTATAGAGATATCATTCTCACCATATCCCATGGACCGAGATACCTTCTTAAAAGACTGGAATTTCTTCTCAACAACATAAACGTTCTCTTGATAAACCTGTTAAATGAATATCATGTTCAATAATTAAGTATTAAAATTGGATGACTGTGTATCCTTAGGAGTCCAGTTATACCTCATCAGCCAAAAGAACCAGCCCTTCTTGCTTGCAAAATTTTACGATATCACGTTGGTTTTCCTCATAAAGAACCTGGTGTCATGTCAAAGAAACCATGTTATGTTATAAATAATCATTATAGCTTCATCCCCCTAAGTTAACACCATTTGTGTGTTAGAATTTGTGGTAGGCGTAACTCTACATTAAGAGCTAGTTTAGATATGAAGATTGTTCTACCCTTTATAAACACTTATATGGTCATATCTCTTGTCAATGTGAAACTTCTCAAGACTGAAGTATTTGCATCTAACCTGACCCGTCGGGTTGCCTGGATTTATAACAACTAAAACCCGCACATTGATGCCCTTGGACCTGGCAGCTCCCAGTTGCTTCTGGAGTTCGGATATTTCCAACCCCCAACCAGCTGCTTCATCTAGATAATAAGGTACCTTCATAACAATATCAAAATTGTTACTATTGCAACCAATGTAAAGTATCATAGCAATTACATATTCCAATTTTCCAACTATTACAAGAACTTCTTAGGTCATATCTTTAGTCAACGTATGACCTTAACACCAACTTGCCCCAGATTCCAAGCCAATAAAAGCTTCAATAATACCAAACAAATACACATTATGTAAAGTTTCTAAATTTCTCTGCAAAAAATGGCCCATAGCCAACTAAATCTTCACATAGAGAACAAACCTCAAAGTCATGGACTTAATTATGTTCTGCATTAAAACCCCTTTATAGTTTAGTACTCATTAATCCTTACCAGGTAGCCACCATGGAGGGCAATGAAGTCTGTGTACAGAGGAAACATAGGGATGGCACACATAATTCCATCACTTTCTGATCTTATCAGTAATTGTAACATCATATCAATCTGAACATTGAAAAAGACAGTCTTTTAAAACTTATCCATATTTTAAATAAAATAAAAAACCAATAAACTATGAAATTATTTATGTTTAAGAAAAAAAAAACTCAATGCTACCGCTGAGCTTGCACCATTGATCAAGAAAATATCATTAGGATGAGCAGGAAACCCATCACGGGCTTCAATTCCAGTAGCTATTGTATCACGCAGGCCCTTGATACCCTGATACATATGGAAATATGAACAATTTCATGCCCATTACAAATGTATGATACTGAAAAATACTAATATAAAGTATAAAGTAGAAAAGAAAATTGCTACCTCACTTTGACTGTATGCACCAGTTGCTCTCGCAGGAATCTGATCCAGAATCTTCCTAGTTCGCTCTATTGCATCAGAACTGTTATTTGTGAAAAGGAAGATCATAGAGGGAGAATAGGAAGAAATCACAAAGGGAGAATAAGAAGAGGAAGAATATTGAAATCCAGAATATAGAAGAAACTCATGATAATATCATCATCAGCAATGAAAGCAAATTTTACTCATTCTTGTTTCACAGGACAAGATAGATTACATCAGTTAAATAAAAAAAAATCTACAAAACTGATATTCCTTGAAAAATTCAAACTCATATGCCCCTGGTGCTTTACTAGTTAAACTCGTGCAACTGTTAGCTAATGTGCTAAATAGTTCAAGTTTCAATGATTTTGTTCCATCTGGACAAGGGTTATCAGCAAAAAAATTATGCTAAATAACATCTAGAAGTGTGAAATGAAAATTTGTACAATTTAAGGAAACATCAAATTATTTATAACTAGTTGTCAAGAAGTTAGACTTTATCCTAATTACCTGTACAAATCCTGTGTTTCACTTCTGTCCAGAATACCCGGATGGTCACATAATGCAAGAACCTATGATAACAAGCATTGGTTAATTTGTAACTTTTTAGGTTAATTACTTATTGCTTTCCACAACGAAAAGAACAACAAGAAGAAACAAACCTCTCGGAAAAACGTTATCGGCTGCTGGCCAAGAGATTGAGGATTTCCAGCGTGACAGTAAAGTATCTATTTTCAGTGGGAGAAAATAGGCAGAAAGAGAGAAAGATTACTTGTTTTTTTATATTCATCTCTCATAAGTGACTTCTTCAACCAAAATGATAAAGATCTATCCTGCTTTATTGGATAATTTTATTAGTTTTCAAGCTGAAAATTACCTCATCAAATGAATGAGATCCTGGATTTGCCTGTAATTCTTGTTGCAATTTCTGCAACATTATAGCATTGTAAGTTGAAAGAACCAGTATAAAATATAAATATGATGCTTAATGCCTAGGTGCCTTCACAAAATTCTGAAGAGAACCATTAATTCAAAGTTTAATCAGCAAAGACAATTTCGTTTTTTCAAGCTAGACTGTCGTTAACACGCGTTGTTAGAATTTGCATTAGGCTTAATTCTAGCCCAAAAACTAGCGAGAGGTGAGAGTTTCTCTACCCTTTATAAACATTTATTTAACTATATCTCTAGTCAATGTGAGACGTTTAACACATCCTCTCACACTCAGGGTTGGACATCTGGAATATGGAATTTGCAGGAATTAACATCTACGGGAGGCCCATTGATGGATGGTCTTCAATCAATGGATCTAGGATAGACTCTATATCATATTGAGATCAATGATTTAGCAGAAAATGTAAGTTAGTTCTGCTTTGATTAACAGTGAACAATATATACAAGCATTGTGTACATGAGTTACTAACTTAAGCTGAAACTAGTTTAGCAACTAAGAATAACTAACTCATAACCTCTTAACTAATTACAATGAGTAGTTCAGTAGTTATTCTGTAGTCTAAGGTATACAATGTATATATATTTGACCAAGACAAGAGCAGCTTTTAAATGAAAGACCAAATTCTAATTAATATGCACACTCAAATCAGGTTACCATGGCAAGTGAGAAGATCTCTCCTCGTATAGCACACCTGCATTTCAGAACCTAGAAAAACAAATTTGTTCATCAAACAAGCATTACAGTTCCAAGCTTGCAAATGTAGCACACAAGCATGAACCAAGTAGAAAAGAAAGCACAAACCTTAGGATTAATGTTGTGGATTGTTATAGGTAAAGAGGAATCAGAAGGAGGGGAAGCCATTGAACTTGAAGAGAGGATGCAAAATGTCAATGCCAACACCGACAAGCAAATGGTTCTGTACTCTGTAGCAACGGATTATTTATATCTGTTCCACTGATTCATAGTGGTTGCGTATCATGTTTATATTTATAAATTATGTAGGCTTAATTGCACATTTGCTCCCTCATCTTTCATCATTGTGCAATTTTCCTCCCTCATGTTTAAAACGAGCGAATTTACTCCCTCATGTATGAATTTGTGAAAATTAGCCCCTTCCATTAGTGAGCCGTTTGAAGATTAACGGAGGTTGCTGATGTGGACGTCATTAAATGACGTGGCTCTGACATTTTTGCCACTAAGACTCCATGTAAGTAAAAAAAAACAAAAATTCAATAAATAAAAAATTTCATTTAAATTTAAACAAATCCTAATCATCATTATTATTAACTCTCTAATAAATCCTAATCACCATCATCTTCATCTTCTTCTGCCTATCAAAAAAAATCTTCATCTTCTTCTACGTTCAAACCCAGAAAAATTTCCAAACCTAGATAAATAATCTCAGATTGAATCCAAAGCCCTTTGTTCCTTATACAAAATCCCTTCATCTTCTGTACCTGACGTCTCAACAAGTCCCAAATTCACAGATCCAAATCCGAATCTGAAACTATGTTCATCTCCATCATCTTCATCCCCTTCTTCAAATTCCAGAAAAATGAAAACATAAACACAAAATCTTGATCAAAGTCATCAGACCCACCATCACCGTCCTCTCCCCTCTTCATCAGAGCCACAAGACTTGGCCAAACAGAAAGAAAAAAATCAAAGCTTTCTTAAATCCAGAATTCTTCTCCTCCTCCGCACCTCAAAATCATCAGTCACAACCCAAAATCAACCTTCCTTTGAGTTTTGGGTATCGATCTGGGTTGGAAGCGATCTCTGAGCTTAGATTCAATGGCTATTCGCGATGGATGAAGGAGGAAAATATGGGGTTCTGGGTCAGACCCACTAACATTCGGACGAGGTTGATGAGACTGGCGGAGGAGGACGGCGAGGACTAGCAGAGGAAGACGGCAAGGACGATGTTGATTATGAAGACGGTGATCTTGTTCCTGGGTGCATATTAAAAAAATTCAATCTTTCAATGTTTCTTTATTTGGGTTTTTATGTGAATTCAGTTGTGGTATATATTCAGATTCGGAAAATGGAAGAGTCATTTCAAATCCGGAAGGCACACAAACCGGTGGAGTTGATAAAATGGGTAATTAAGTACTGATTTTTGCACTTGGCTTGAAAAATCACTTCTTTTCAAGTTACTTACTGGAAGTTTTGATGTTATGAAACTGTTGTGCAAAAAAATGTGGAGCTTGAGTAGCAGCAGCACTGTGCTTTAATTTTAAGTTGGTTGTTGAATTAAATTGTTTTATTTATTTTCTTTTTTATTTACTTATGTGTCTAGGCGGTATAAATAGTAAAGTGGTGTAGAAGAAAGGTTAAGGTGGTGTAAATAGCAGTGCCACATAAGCAATTTCGTTTAATTTTGGATGACAACTTAACGGAAGGGGCCAATTTTCACAAATTCATACATGAGGGAGTAAATTCGCTCGTTTTAAACATGAGGGAGGAAAATTGCACAATGGTGAAAGATAGGGGAGCAAATGTGCAATTAAGCCAATTATTATGTATCAATTCAAAATTATTTAAACTAAGACTTGTCTAAATCAACCCTATAACTTCACGTGGATGAATTTAGAAAGTTTTATCCTATTACACATGTCCCAAAATTATTGGGTCACAATGGAAAAAAAAAATCTACATTTCTAGTGGTTTTAGTCTTAGTAGACATCCACAAAAGTGGAAAAATTAGGGAAAAACAATAAACATGTTTTGTGGCGGTCTAAAATCAGCACATTGGTGTATGAGTTGTTTTCCTAGTTCACCAATAATTAACGTATTGAATTTAAATTTAAAGATATTTAAAATAAAAAATGAAAAGATTTAATTGGATGCATCACCAAAATTTTACGCAAAGTAATTCTTCAGACAGTTCTTAACCCTTTCTTTTCCTTTGTATCACCAAAATTTTGTTCCAAAGCAGAGGTGTCAAAACCTGCCCATCATTTTCATTTTTGCCACGATCCTTAGATGCCGCCCTCTATGTCGTCAATAAGTCTCAACAGTCAAAATCATATCACACATGAGACCATATACAATGGTTTGTTGAAAAATATTTTGTTTACCCATTCTCTACCCCACTTTTTCTCTTCCCAACACTCCACATCATCTTCTCTCCAATTCAACACTCTCTCAACAATTACCCACTCCAATGGTTTTACTTAACTCTCAACACCCTACCCCACCACTCACCACTCACCCTACCCCATTATTTCACATTTTTATTTAATTTTATATTTTTGTTTTTATGATTACATAAAATTACAGTTATCGATTTAAATTAAATTAAATCAATAAACACTTAACAAAATTGGTTGTTTAAAGAATTCTGGGTGTTGGTAAGAAATTTGATTTGGATCTTCATAGTTGTTGGGATTTTGGTTGTAAAATGGGTTGTTTGAAGAATTCTGGGTGTTGAAATGGTGATTGTTGGGATCCATTTCAAAACAAATGCTAATAGATAGATAAATAAGATGGTGAAAAACTTGGTTTTTTTTTCTGTGTCCAAATCAACCGAACCAAGTCTCTATTTATAGAGAAAAAAAAATCATGAATTTTGGTATAAATTGTTTTTCCATAATTTTTTTTTTTGATGAAATAATTGAGTTCAAAAGATAGGGGTAAAAGAAATCCGGCGAACCAATCACGGCCTCACACGTGTCAGCTCCCTCTCTCCTTCTGCGTTTTCTCTCCTCTCACCAATCGGCTCCCGCCATGTGGCGTCCCTCTCTCCTCTCAACTTTGTTGAGAATCTTCAACAATTTGGCCATCCCTCTCTCCTCTCAACAGACTTCAACAACCATTGGATGCTCTCAACAAAATTCAACAAGCCTCAACATCAATCCTCAACATCCATTGCTCATGGTCTGACAATAATTTATTGGGCCGCTTAATGCGGTATCACACGCAAAATAATTTTTGGGTACTGCATAATTCACCTTCCAAATTATACCCAAGCATGCAGTTAATCAAAGCAGGTCTTCGGGTTAATCAGGTCCTTATGAAACTGAATTCATAGAAGAAGAAAGAATCTGAATTGATTGATTCAACAATGAATGCTCATGCTTACAATGTGTTCAGCTAAGTATGCTGCATAAATGAAACTTCCTGAAGAATGAGAGTTTCAACTAACTAATTAAAACATAAAAAGGGAAACAGAAATAACAGAACCTCATTACACCACAACAGATCCATGGTCTCCTCCATCATTGCAGAGCCTTCCGTCGTGTGGTTATGTTTCCTCTCTATAGTAGATATAGAGAGTCTTGGAACCGATCTTTGGAACATGAGGGGCATTGTCCAACAACAAACATTATCAAATTTTCCAATCCCATTTTGAAACAAATCTATGTATTTGGTATGATGAAGATAGGAATTGCCTCAATACACAGGGAATATTTACAATGTTGGTGTCCCTCTCCACAAAGCAGCTACAAGACTCCATTTTCCTTGATAATTTTTCTAAAAAGACCTGTCAAATAAAAAAATAAAATGAGAGATATTGTTAAAAAAATGTGTTAGTCTTGAAAAGTTATAGATATTGTACAATAATAAATATGCAAAGGAGGCCGAGATTTTATATACCTGTGTGAAGTTGCTAGTCCAAGATGATTCCACATTAAATGCCATATGTGGAGGCATGGGAGTCAAAATTTCATTCTTCACATCTACAAAACCTGATTTTATAATTATGCTTGATGTAGACTCCAAATCCTCAACTCGATTGAGAAAAGAAAGCATCACTTCAATCAACACACCATCTAGATCCAGAATTATCACTTCCTGCATTGTTTACTTGAAATGTGTGACAATAAAATTTGCATGCAACATAGAAAAATTCTAAGAATATATGCATATTGTTTACCTTATGGTCTTTCAGTACAAGACAGGCCATTGGGTATTTGGTAAAAGTAAAACCATTTTCAAATATTATCTTCAAGGCATCCAACCAAACAACATGTTGGAATACAAGATGGAATTCAAGTCTAAAATGTTCTGGATTCAAAGGGCTCAGAGAATTGAATGGCAGTAAGTTGGATGTATATTCCATTGCAGTAATATTAGGACATTCAATCTCTACCACATGTTTCATATTGAGCAAGCTTCTAATGACCAACCTCTTGAGACTTTTGCTAGAAATCTTCATAGGGACTTTCCCAGTATCAACATGTTCCAGAACCAATTCCTCAAGCTGAACGAATTCGGACAGCTGATGAAATGGACTCTGATGTCCAATACCACAAATTTCCATCTTCAACTTTGTCAAAGTTTTGGAAGCTCCCAACAATGTAATGTTAGGTGGGGTTTTGCTACGAGAGTAAGAGAAAGATTTAAAATTTAGTGAACCAACTTCAACCGTTCTAACAAAGCTGCAGGAATCTAAGGCAAGTTCTACAAGCCTGGAGAGACATGAAGCTTGAAGATCAACTAAGTTTTTGCAACCTTGGATCCTCAATACCTCCACTAAAGGACAACCACTGAAAAAATGTTTGACCAAATCATCATTGACATGATGAACATTACAAAGGGAAAGTACACGAAGAGAAGGAAGACTGATATCCCTACCAGCAAAGAGCAAAAGGGACCCAGACAAACACAATTCTTGCAGCATCTTAGAAGAAAGAATGAAATGAGGCAAAGGGTAAGGGGCATCATGATATGACATAATCTTAAGACATATAGTATCAGTTCCATTATGAATCACATCATGCAACCACTCACCTATGTGGCCAAACTCTTGTTCAGTTTTGTCATCATAAGTGCAGACTGTTAAATCAAATTTTCTCAGCCGTGGAAGATGTTGCTGTTGATGGAAGAAACGTTTCAAAGAACTCTGCACATAGTTCATGAACAACTCTTTTTTCTCTGAGTATGTTTTGGCCAAAAGAAAAGGTCTTCTGATGATGCCTCTTGATATAAAACTATGGCCATCAATTTGTGGATCAAACTCAAAGTGATTGAAAACCATGATGGGTTTGGTAGCATACAAATATCTCCAAGTTTTGGAGAGGACACAAGTTCTTGCTGAGTCTTTGTTGGGGAGCCAAGAGAGTATGTCATGAATGATGGGTTCTGGCAACTGAGAAATCATGTCCATGTTTCCATTCATGTGTGCCTGTGTCATTAGAGTGGTATAAAATCAGTTTCAAACAAGGTAATTAGCAAAGTGTTTATGTGATTTGCTTACCTTATTCCTTTCTCTCTTTTCTTTTTGTCTTTAAAGAAAGTAGACAATGTCCTAAACCTTGCTAAAATCGACCTCACCTAAACATGACAGAAGTGGTTGAAGAATATACTTCATGATACATGATAGAGCTATCTAAATTGTTTGTTATGCGTGTTTTTATCTTCAAAAGTTATGCTACTAGGCCCTAGTTGTTAATAGAAAACAGAAATTATATTCTTGTCATAAAGTATATTATGTAAACAAATCCACAAGGAAGAATGCCCTGTTTCCTATTATAAAACATTTTATGATTAAAGAATGCTAGAATGGAATGGCAAGTGGAAAGAAAAACAAATTCAGAGAGTAAAGAAAGTATTGAAGCATGAAACTCAAGAGATGTAGACTAGCAAAAGGTAAAAATTACCTCATCAAATGGGTGAGAACCTGGATTGGACTGTAAATCTTTTCGCAATTTCTGCAACATTATGGCCTTGTAAGTTGAAAATCCCAGTATAAGTATAATGCTTGCCTCGGTGCCTCCATAAAATTCTGATGAGATTCATTTCAAAGTTTAAACAGCATGGACAACTTCATTTTTTCAAGGTAGACTGCAGTAAACACAGGTTGATTGAAGAGTTCAACAGTTATTTTGATGTAAGGCATAAAATGTATATATCTAGATCCAAGACAAGTGCAGCTTGACCAAATTCTAATAATAGGGGCATTCAAATCATGCTACCGTACAGCACACTTGCATTTCAGAACTTAGAAATTAAAAAACAAATTTGTTCATCAAACTAAGTTTGAATCTTAGTTGAGCTTATTTTTTCATTGGTTGTAATCAAAATTCGAGCTAGAATGTGAGTGATTATTATGGAAACCGGTGAGGAGTGGGGGAAGAGGGTTTGAGGGGAGAAAAACATCTAACCTTCTAGGCTAAATAAGTTTTTCGTGCCTCTAAAATTTGCAAAATTTGGTTTTAGTACCTCAATTACACGAGTCATCTTCCACGTGATGTGGCAGGTGATGTAGGTGTGGCACGTAAGCGCTCATCGGACACTTGAGCAACTCAAGCTTCAATGATGACTAAAATCAGGAATTTCAATAGTTTCAGGGTTTTAAAATAATTTTATTTTGGCGAGAGAATAACTTTGATCAATAATATAGTTAGAGAGACAAAAACATATTTAACCCAATAACATCTATATCATATATATGAATATTATTTTAAGTAAATTTATCAAAATACAAAACATATTTTAGTTTGTTATATTTTTAGATATTTTGTAGTTTTTTATAATATTTAATTATCTATTATAATTTACAATTAATTTGTAATGTGTAAGAAACAAATAAAATTAGAGAAATTGTGGGTTTCTCTCCAATTTGAAGAGATTGCGAAAAGTGAGTGCAATATACCTTTTTACCGCCACTATTCTCTACCGTGAAATGCACCAAACAAAGGAATAGAGTCTACTCAATATTTTAAAAATGGAACGACCATTGAATCAGTATAAGTAAATGATTCAATCGTATATGATATGTGGTTAAAATGGTAATAATTAAATATGTGTTTAATATTTTTTTAATTTTGTAAGACAAGATTTCAAGGAATTTAATCAAATTAAATTTTAAATTGACATAAAATTATCATAATATATATTTTATAAGATAAAATTAAATAATAAATAATAATCAATGGTTGAGGAGAGTCAGTGAGCTGTGACACACTGGCTTGAAAACAGAACTGTGTTTTTGGCTTCATTCATGTGAGTCATTTTATTAGTGTACTTTTAAAAGGCCTGGTCCAACTAAGTCTATCTACTTTTTTCCTTGCTCAGATGCTGTTCCACTCCCTACAAGGTCACTTTCTGCTGACTCACTGTTCAACATCATATGAAGACACTGGGAGTTGGGTTTGGCACCCCACCTATGGGGCTTGACACCCCACTTTATCAAATACGGAATTTAAAATTCCATATTCTCCCTATTGAATACGGAACTTAAAATTCCGTACTGTATTTAAGCATGCGTGTCACATTTTCAACCACTCATTATATACTAAAACAGATACGGAATTTTATTTTCCGTATTGATACGGAACTTTAAATTCCGTATTTAATAAAGTGGGGTGCAAAGCCTAAGGGGTGGGGCACCAAACTCAATTCCAAGTAACTAGTAACTGAAGTACCATAACACCAACACTAACCAGTCTTCACTAGACTCAGATACTTCATTTCTCTTCACACCAGTAACCCCACCAAGCTCACTCAAACCCATTTTCATGGACATCCCCAACCACAGATTCTTCCAACCTTCATCTGTATTTCTACCACAAGGGGTAATCCAAAGTTCCTTAATATCATGTCTTATAGCTTTAGCTTCAATTGCTTATTTCTGCTGCATTACAAGGTATATCTAATATCTCACTCACTTTTACTCTTTTGTTGTTCAGGATTCACCCATTGAGAGCTTGTATGGAAAGATCAAAGGCAACAACAACATCATCAACAACAACCCATTTGCAGATACCTTCTCTGATCCACTTTGCAAGCTCAATCTCAGGGAAACCTCTGAGTTTGTCAAGTCATTTCCAACCTCAAATGGCAATGACTCTGTCTCACAGCAACAGAGGAGGCTAGAGGCTCCTTCAACCCCTGGCAGACCTGTTTTCAGCTTCAGCTCCAGCATTGGAAGAAACCTTTCAAGGAAGAGCTTCCCTTCCAAATGGGATGATGCAGAGAAATGGCTCATGAGCAGCTCCTGCCATGACTCACCTGCTCACAACACCACCTCCAAGATCAGCAGCACCAGACAACAACAATGTGAGGATGGATTTAAGCAGCTGCAGCAGCAAGTGGAGAGTTTCTCGGAGAAATCGAGGGTCACAGAGGAAAGGGTTTCTTCCAAAGCTGTCCCAACCTTCCAAAGGTCTCCATCTTTGGACCACCATCAAGCACTTGGCGCTTTCAATGGTGTCCCATGTCCTACAGACATAGTACTGAAAGGTGGGATCACAATCTTTTAACTTCAAAATCTAAACTTTACCTTTGCCCTTGTTTGCATTACCCTTATTCTCTTCAATTTACACTTTTTCCCATCATTATCATTCTTCATCTTTTCTCTTTATAAAATTCCAACCTTTTTGAAAACCTTTTCAAATTTTATAGTTTCATTAGCTTTAAAATTTTGTCTTTTAGCTGCAAATCTATGTGCTAAAATTTGGTGTTTTTCATCTCTAAGTGCATGTTGGAGAACACTTCCACAATTGATTTTAATGTCAAAATCAATTCTGAGAATTTCAACTTCTTTTAGTACCTTGCACTGATGCTGTTGCTACTTCACCATAAATTGATACATCTCTTGTGTAAAAATAGGAAAACCCCCAAATTCCTTATCCCATTTGGAGTTCAAAATTTACTAATATTACAACTCATTGATGTTTTATGAATTGCAATGTAGATAAGTTCACAGACAGTATAGAGCCAATTATGCCGAATTTCAGATATTCAGAGCCAACTAAAGAAGGGTTTTTGTTTAGAAACCCAGCTGGGGAGGCAATGCAGGATGCTTGTACAGAAGTGGTTCATGAGGTTCAACATAGAGATGTTGGGACAGAAATGACTCCTATAGGAAGTTCCACAACTTCAAGATGCCACACCCCATTCAAGAGTTCATCCCCGGCTCGCCACAACACTCCCGCAAGTAGGTCAGGACCATTGGCCTTGGCTAGCCCCAAAAGCACTGGCTGCACTGTTGATGTGATTCAGCTGGAGGAGTGCCACTTTTCTAAACTGCAGCTAGCGACACCGTATGATTTTGTCCCTTCAAATTGGAGCTCAGGTGAGGAGGAAGATAAGGAAATGTCGAAAAGCTTGAGACATAATGCTAGCCAGAAAGCTGACTCAGACTGCATAGCTGCTACATGGGAAGAGGAGGAGAAGACTAAGTGCTGTCTTAGGTAGCTAAACCTTATAGTCGCAGCATATTGTATTTTCATCTGATATGTCTGGCTAGAACTTAATTGTGATTTGGCTTGTTACAGGTATCAAAGAGAAGAAGCAAAAATCCAAGCTTGGATAAACCTACAAAATGCTAAAGCAGAAGCTCAATCAAGAAAGCTTGAGGTATTTCATTGCCAACTCTTGTGAATTGTTGTTTGAAATGGTTTAGTTAAGCCATCATAGATAATGTTAGATGAAAACATCAATAGTGTGATTTAGTTGACACATGGCAAATAGACGTTAACACTTATTTCGAGATAAAAAGTGAATCAAACACTTCTTATGAATTGTGATTCAAGTCTTGCTCTCTATATTATATTAAATAATAGTATTAGTTTCTATCTTACTTGGCGGCTTTTTTCTTGGTTCTTCAGCAAGCAGTTTGAACTCTTTGTAAGAGCAATTAGTGTGTGATGCACATGGTGAAGCCTGATGTGCTGACCATGTAGAATCCAAGACGATCTTCTATATGCATATACAATTTTGATTAGTCAATTGTTTTGCCGGGCATGTAGTTGGCTTATTTCCTCGAGCCACCCCCAACTCATAGACACTATTATTTTTATCTTTACCAGTCTCCATTCCACGTCTCAGTCTTTCTCAATCAAATACATATCTTTCTTCATGCGTCCCTCTTAAATCTTAGTTAAAAAAGAGTTTAAAAACTCAGAACTAATAATGTTCCTAATTCTATACTAGGGAGAGCACGTGATCATTACATTTAGGAATCCGTGAGAAACTTGGAGTATCTGAGTTATAGCTAAAATTATGTCAACTTGAAAACAAAACCATGACTGACTACTGCACAATATATGTCACTATGTATATGGTATTTGGAAGATTAAAGCTTGTTTGGATATACTATGAAAACATACGGTGAGCCAAAATCCCAGTGTCACAGTAGAGACAGAAGCAACCTCCCTTAGCTTTTGGAGTTGTTTAGCGTGATTTTGGTTTTAATGTGGTCTTCTACCATATATTTATACATGCACTAAAATAATTGCAATTGAATCCATAATCTTAGTGGTATATTGTGAGTAATGTTAATTTTTCCTTTATGGTTATTGTTTGGTTTTACCTTATCATTGATATTTGATATGAAGAATTGATAAAGTTTTTAAATATTTTTTGTCTGGATTATAAAAGAAGGCATGAAGCATAGTTTTTTATGTTTCATAGAGTTTAAAAATTGCACAGCTGGACATTGGATTGTAGTTAGGGAATCAATAATACTCTATCCAGACTATAGTAGTAATAAAAAAATCAAGTTGAGACTTGAGAACTTCTAGGCACATTGAAAACACCAATCTACTGGATTACCATGTATTGGGTTTATTCAAAGTTGAAGAATCACATCATTGAAACTAAGCATGTGTTATTGAAAACATTGGTTAGGTGAAAATTCAGAAGATGAGATCAAACCTGGAAGAGAAGCTGATGAAGAGAATGACAGTGGTTCACAGGAAGGCTGAGGAATGGAGGGAAACAGCTAGAGAAAAGCACATGGAGCAAATGCAGAAAGCCGCTCAACATGCTAAAAAGATGGTCCATGGCCATAACTCACAATTTTCTAGGCACAGTTCATGTGGTTGCTTCCCTTGTAATAACAACCATCATTAAATTTAACAATGGAATGTTATTGCACACTTTTATCTAACACTTGGCCTACATGTTTAGTAAATTCCTCACATTTTCAAAAAAGAAAATGTTCTTAACAATTCTAAGAAATGACAGAATTTCAGAGCCACATAGGTAATAAATCCAAGCAAGGGTAACAGTATATCTAACTTCATGGACTGCACAGTAGTTCTGAAACGTGAAAATGACAACAGTGTTTGCTTTGGCTTCTCTTTTTCCTGAAGCTACGATGATTAGACGTGGAGGTATCACCTTAGCTCAAAACACCCACTGTGATGGTTTTTTGTGTCGTTTTCCATTTGTTGGTTCCTATGCTTGTGTCGTTTTGTGGTTGGATTGGAAACTCCAAACGGAAAATGTTCAAACTTTGCAGGTAAACAGTAAAGGGTATCCTCTTTTAGATTTCTTCTGTCGTGACTTTTCGTGAACATGGCGATTCACTGTCCTGCAAATATTGCTGGGAAAACAATGTGTCATGCAACATGTCATGAGGATAACTCAAAAAATATTAAGGGGGCGTTTGTTACATGGATTGAAAAATGATACCAGGAATCTTCAATTCCCGGAAATCTTTTTTTATACTTTAAAAAATAATTAAAACATACATTTTGTTAGGAATGCGAATAAAAATATAATTCCTTAATTGAACTTATTATATATAATATTTAAATACGTTTAAATATTTATCAAGTAAGTATTCAAAATGCACAAACAACTTTATAATAATAGTCTCGTTCAATTTTTTTTTAACAATAGTCATTTAAAAAAAACTTTATAAAAGTAGTAGCTTTTTATTAAATAACTCAAAATAAAAAGTCAAAAACTTATAACTTTTTCAACATATTTTTCACCAGACTACATTTCCCTTAAATTCAATTTGTTGCTACCAATAAAATAGCGACCAGGTCATGTTCTTTTATAATAAAAGAAGAAGAAGATGCTAATTGAGGCAACAACTTGCAACCAAAATGCCGAAATGGATGGAATGGTTATGGACAAACGTATGCAATAAATCAAATGAAAGGGGCAAAATCGAATTTTACTGTACAAAACTGCATTCCCACTATCTCAGGCTCTCAGCTTTCCTGGGAATCTTTGATACCCACCCTCAAGCTTGGGAATAGAGCACTATGGTAACAAGTGCAAATAATTTACCCGAGAATATGTCATACCTGGGTATATATTTTCATAATCTCCTACCAAACATGAGAATCTACATTCCCACACCCATCATTCCCGAGAATGTAAAATATACCCATGTAACAAACGCCCCCTAAGGGAATGGGTGTATCAGTTTGTACTTTGACGTAAGACTCCAACGCATTTAAACTTGGAACAATTTTCTCTTGAGTAATAAGTTTAAGCATGGTAAGTTTTCCGCTTCATCTTTCCATTCATACCCCATGCATTCTATTGTTAGAGCTGAAAATGCTGATTAGCTTGGAACAACCAATCCAATGGGCCATTACCATCAAGTTAGTACAATTGCAGCTTAGATGTTTTAGGGAATGAATGTGAATTAGATGTTTTAGGTAATGAATGTGAATTTAATTGCTCAAATTGAGTCCTTATACTTTTTCAATTAAGCAAATTTAGTTTCAATTAATGAAAGAAAAAGAGAAGTGTAAATGAATCAAACTCTAAAATTAGTATATGTCACAAATTTTTCATCCTCTGACTAGTAATATGTAAAAGGAAAATAACTAAGATCTCCATTTGAAAGAATGTGATACTCCATCTTAGAAGGGCTCAGTATCCAATAGGCCTGTCCAGGGTGAACCGGCCCGAACCGGACCCGGCTAAACCGAGCCAATTTTCATGAAAACGGGCCGGTTTTTGGGTCACTCGGTTGAAAAAAACCGGTTTATTGTGGTTTGGTTCGGTCGGTTTCGGTTTGGGCTCAAAACCGACCGAAGTAGTTTTTTAAAAAAAAAAACTACAGCCTAGCCCAGCCCAATTTGAGTGAGAAAGAGAGAGGTCTGGGTAAAAAAAAAAAACAAATTGAAACCCGGCCCATTTAAACAACATTTAACCCTCACCAGCTTTCATTTAACCCTAGCCTCCATCACTTTTCCCTTCTCATCTTCAGAAACCCTAGCCGCCACTCTGCACCACCCCCACCCAACCGCCACCACCCCACCCAACCGCCACCACCACCGCCATGTCTCTTCCCTTCCCCTCTCATAGATAACCTCTCAGTCATTCTCTTCTCTCCTCTTCTCTTCACCCCGCTGTTGACATAGACACCGTTGATGTTCTCTTCTTCTTGTCAAAATAGAACCTACGAGGTCGAATCCGGAGTTCTGCAGCCTCTCCATCTACAGCGGCGCTCAGATCGGTCTCATCAAGGTCGAAGGTGCTTGATCTACAAGTGTGAACCCTTCCATGCGATTTTTCTGTTGATTTTCCTCTTCTATTTGTTGTATTGAGGTTTCTTTGTCATTGTAATGCAAAATATCAATGAAAAATTCATGTGTTTCTCCTCTGTGCCCTCTGTTCTATACTCTGTTTTTTTTTTCTCTCTCAACCGAGCAACCGACCGTATACGCCCGAGACCCGACAAGACCGAACCCGATAAATCCGATCATACTGGCCGGACGGTGGCGGTTGTGCTTGTTTGGTTGTTTAAACCGATCGGATCCGACAATATTGGCCCGAACCCGCCCGTACCCGACCGCTGGACACCCCTAGTATCCAATACAACATCCAGTTGGAGATTTGTATCAACCTTTTTATTTGAATATAGGGGCATAAGGGTTGGGGAGGGGAAGGTCCAGGGTTCGAATTCTGGAAGGGAAATTTGAAGGGATTTTCTAACTTACTACTTTATCCGTTCCTAAATAACTGACACTTTAAGGTTGTTGCACAAGTATTAAGAAAGAAAAATGTTGTGGGGCACGAGGTGGGGTCTCGTGCATCACGCACGAGGCAGTTTCTGGCGGTTTGAAACTGCCAGAAATGTGTAACGCATGCGGTTATTAAAGCACCGCATTTTAGTGGCTGTTTTAAACCGCCAGAAATGCATGAAATTTGGATTTTTTCCTGGCACTGCAAGTTAGTGGCGGTTTAAAACCGCCACTAATTACTCCTCGTGCACTCTCGTGCCTTAGACCTTCGTACCAAATAGCACTGCTCATTAAGAAATAGCAATTAATGTTCTTGTTTTATTAAATTTACAATCTAATTTTCTACTATACCCTTTATCTCTCATATTAATTCTAACTTTTCAACTTTTCTACCACCAATTAATGAAGGGTACAATTAGTAAAGTATAATTAATGCTCTCTTGAACTTTGTAAAGTGGCAGATAATTATGAACAAAATTTAACTAGAAATAGTGTCAGTTATTTAGGAACGGAGGGAGTAACAACTAACCACTAAAATTTGCCTATAAAAAAAAACGATAGCTTTGGAATCAATTCATTTAGATAAGTGATAAATCCTATGTTGCCAGAAACGAGATTCGAACTGTCCTATTAAACTCCAGCCACCCCTTTCCCCATACAACATGTAACTAACAGCACACGCAATTGAGAAAGGAAAGGACGGGAATAAAAAGACCAACCCTTACCAATGAACAAGGAAATTATCAAATGGTTATTTTCACACTTTATCAATATCCTAGTCTTGCTCTAGGTGACTATAGTCCCGTGACACCAAGGGACTTGAAAACACATCATCCTCTTGGTCTTTGAAAATTATTGTGTCATAATGCCTATGAAGATTTATACTCCCTCCGTTCCTAAATATAAGACCTAATACAAAAAATTGCGCTTATTAAGAAAACATTAAATGTGTTCAATTAGTGTATTGGTTTTTTAAAAATGCATACATTCCTCCATATTTACCCTTTGTCATTTTCTCTCACTAATTAATGGTAAGTGATAATCAAAACTTGGGAATTGAAAACATATAATTAATGTGGAGGGTAAAAATGGAAGAGTACAAAACCTTTTGTTAGATTATTGTAACTAGGTCTTATATTTAGGAACTTCAAAATTTTGAAACTAGGTCTTATATTTAGGAACGGAGGGAGTAATAGTTTGCCCTCTTTTAGCTATCTACCTTTTAGGTTTGATTCTTGTAATACCCAGAGGTTAGTTGGGCGCCTAACAAAATCTCCAAAAGAACAAGTCACATTAGCATCTGAAACTTATGATTTTGATTAATTTTCCACGTCTCAATTCATGCTATAAGCGAAGGAAAACAACAGAGAAAAACATATATCCTTTCAGGTCTTGCATATTCAACATACAACTAGTTGAATTGACAATGAATTTATTCATCTAGAAAACAATGTAAAGGGGACTTAGTTTCTCTAACCACAAAATCCATAAAAGTTCAAATATCAATCGGTACCCTTAAACTGATGGAGAAAAAAATTTCAATCAGGACTCAGTCACGAAACTCGTTCATGAACTTTTCATGGAACTCGGTGAAGCGGGAGACAATTGCCGGAATCTTTTCTTCTTGAGGCAATATGGTGCACCTAAAATGCCAAGTTCCAGGAACCTTGCAACACAGAACAATTCAGAAACAATCAGTTTATAATCATCACCAAAGGGATGGAAAATGGAACATAGTTTGAATTAGTTATATAGACTATGTTGGCCGACCGATAAATATACTATTTCACATGTCAAATTAAGGATACAAGGCATTTAAAATCAGTAATGAACTAACCTGTCCAAAACCAGAACCAGGAACAACAACCACTCCGGTGGCATTAAGCAAGCGTTTACAGTAGAAGGCATCAGGTGCTGTATTTGCAGCCTCTGCAGCTTTGATAGCCTTTTGAGGCAGACGAATTTGGGGAAACAGATACATTGCCCCTTCTGCTTTGTTGCATGTTACACCCTCTAATTTGTTAAAACCATCTTCCAGAATCTGTTAAGAGAGAATATCACAAAAAACATGTGAGAAAAATTGGATAAGATTTTTAGCCATTGTGGAACATTAGCTAAAACATTCTTGGCTCTCTTTACTATCTCAATTTTTTCCCCCAAGCAACTAACCTTTGCACGCCTAGCAAGGGAGGATAAGATATTTTCCTTCTCAGCCATGAATGACTCATAGGACTCATCTCCAACCTGCAGAAATCCATTGAATTCACTGAATGTTAAAGAGTGAAAGGCAATTAACATCAAATTAGAAATGCATGTCCATCTGAAGAGCAAATAATAATGTTTAGAATAATGAAGTACTTCTGTCATTTTTTATTACGTTTGGTTTATCATAAATTCAAATGGGGGCCTCCGTGCTTTTATTTCTCTGAATCATCTAGCTGATTTATTATAAGTTTCAAGGGACCTTCAGGTTTAGTTTGCGCTTAACCAGCCAAAGGCATAGAACATGAAAGCTCCAAAAGAAGGAGGGACATGGGAAATCTAGAGTATATATGCCTCATTGTCAATGACCGATACAGGGTTACTGTTATAGAAGGGCAATGCTTCTATTATATGAGAGCATATACCTTCTGATTCACAAATTAATGAAATTATATTCTTTATCATAATTATACTTCTGATATGATGATTATAAGTTGCCACTCATGTACTCACTTTATCTTGGTGAGTATTAGGTTTAATGTTCTTTCTATAAATAAAGAATTAATCCCGATATGAAATTTGACTACTAGAGTAAAAATATTAACCTTAGGCGGACTCATGATCAAACTTGCAAGAATTTGACCAGAGATATTAGAGCAGAGATTCACAGATGCCACTTTATATATCTGCTCCCTCACATCTGCAGAAAATCCAGTCACCTCCATATAACCTCCACGTTTCCCACACTCCCCATGATAGCCTGAAGCCAGAGAGAAAGACATCTCCCATTAGTATGGATTGCCTACCGACATAGAAATTGGTTCTATAATAAATTAACTGCTTCACCAACTTACCTTTGGAGATTGACTGAAAAGATACTAAGGTGATATCTTTGTCACCATATCCCATGGATCGAGATACTTTCTTGAAAGAGTGAAATTGCTTGTCAGGAACATAAATATTTTGTTGATATACCTACGAAATGAATTTCATGCATCAGAACAATCTTCTGCCATATAAGCTTCAACAGAGAAGTAGAACCAAACATATACATAGTGAGACTGAAGCATGTATTTTGAGATCAGAAAAAGTTAAGAGACTATTCATGAACTTCAACATATATAAAATTAAGGACAGAATGTCTAAGATTTTCAAGAACTGTCCGGTTACCTCGTCAGCCAAAAGAACCAAACCTTCTTTCTTGCAAAATTCTACTATAGCGCGTTGATTTTCCTCAGAAAGGACCTGGAGACATGAAATGAATTCCATATCATCAAATTTAGTCAATTTATCTTCACATTCTAATCAGTAAGCATACTCCTATGATAACAATACTTAGAAGCTCACCTGCCCTGTTGGATTGCCAGGGTTTATAACAACTAAAGCCCTAACACTGATGCCTTTGGACTTGGCATCTTCCAATTGCTTCTTAAGTTCAGATATTTCCAACCCCCAACCAGTAGCTTCATCTAGATAGTAAGGTACCTTTATGAAGAATATCAAAGTTAAACTAATATTCCAACTAATGCAAGTAACAGCAAGATAGTTCAAATTTAAATTAACTCAGTTTCGATTGATTGTTTGTTAATCATGCACCTAAATATGTAAAGTTGTAGACAGATATAGTGACAATTTTTTTCTGATTTATCTTTTCAAAGATGGCATCTAAAATCTAAATAGTGATCAAAACTAAAATAAGCATTATGTAATTGTATAGAGAAACTTTACCAGACTGCCACCATGGAGTGTGATTGAGGCTGAGTACAGAGGATACTGAGGGATGGGACAGAGAATACCGTCCTGTTCTGATCTTATGAGTAATTGCATCATCAGATGGACCTGTATATAGAGAAATGATAGTCCTTAAAACTTAAAACGGATTTTAAATGAATATAGTCAAAATACTAAACACTCAGCATTTAAACCAAAAGGAAAATATCAAAAGCAAGGCAGAGAAACATACTGCTGGACTTGCACCATCTGTCAAGAAAATGTCACTGGGATCGCAAGGAAAACCATCACGCTCTTGAATTCCAGCAGCTATTGTTTCGCGCAACCCTGTAATACCCTGATATGGAAATACAAATATTTTCATGGCCCGCTTGGTATTTAGTAAAGAAATAAACCAAATTAGATAAGCCAATCAATACCTGACTATGACTATAAGCACCAGTTGCTCTCCCAGGAATCTGATCCAAGATTTGCCAAGCTCGCTCAATTGAGTCAGAACTGCAATATGCCAAAGGGCAACCCAACAAGGTAAAACATCATTATGAAGACGAGGAATATTAAAATCAATTACTTAGACCAAATCATTAGTAACAAAAGCAACTTGTACTTGTTTCACAGGATAGACTACAGCTTAGCAAAAATGGAACAAGCACCCAAGATTTATTGACATATTCCATTCAGTTTTCACACTTCATTTAAATATTTTCGTCTTAGTTCTATGCTCATAGGTTCTGATAAAAGTCAGACATAAATTATAATCAAATTGAAAATCAGATAATGCAAGAAAACCACCAAGTCTGCTGTTTCAATATGATTAACAATCTAAATGTGGCCACTTAGTTTTATTTTATCCCAGTACCTGAACAAACCCTGTGTTTCACTTTTGTCCAAAAGAGCTGGATAGTCAGATAATGCAAGAACCTGACAGAGATGAGATGATCAGTTGGTTATAATGGGAATGGCTTCATTTGTATCAAGTAAGTTGCTTTGACAACACAAACTCATAAGAAACAAACCTCTCGGAAAAAGGTTATTGGCTGCTGTCCAAGAGACTGAGGATTTCCAATGTTGCAGTAAAGTATCTATTTTCAGGTAAAATAGAAGTGAGGGAGGGAGTAACCCTGAGAATAAATAACACAAAAAAGTTCCACTCCAAAAGATAGGAAGTTGAAAAAGAGAAATACCTCATCAAATGGATGAGAACCTGGATTGGTCTGTAGCTCCTTTTGCAAATTCTGCAACATCAAGGCATTGTAAGCTGATACTGAAATAACAGTCTATGAAAAATTCGGAAGATATCCATTTGAAACTTCAAATTGCAAAAACTTTTCAAACTATATTCCAGTAAAAGTAGAATTTTTGTCAGACAAGGTATAAAATGTTTCTATCTTGAAATGTGTGAAGACAAGAATACCTTTGCAATGAATAACCTAATTCTAACATGTACAGCAAAATCACAGTACCTGGGCAAGAGTGACAACCTCTCCTCGAACAGCATACTCGCATTCCACAATCTATGCAGGAAAAAATCAATAGTTTCAAATAAGTGACTGAATTGGTGACAACAAAGTAGGGCAAATATTGTGTCCTACAAGCATGCTTCATAAAAATTAAAAAATACTGTTTTGTTAAATAAGAAAGAATCCAGTCAATCCACTCAAATACCCTAAACCATAAAACTAATTGTTAAAATTGTCTCAATTGGAAGTATAATCATGCTACAATTTATTTCATGCATGTTTGGATACACGGATGAAAACCACAGTGAAGCCAAAATCACAAGGGACGGAACACAGAAGCCAAAATCATGATGGGCAGGGGCAGCCCAGCTAAGGGTAGCTACTTCCATCCACAGTAATTTTAGCTCACCATGGTTTTCCACTATGTATCCAAACATGCACTGATCTGATCCCAGGGTAGTACAACAATAACAATTACAAAACAGAAAAGACTAAATTGAGTGTAGTACTAGAGAAACATGCAACTATCAGTTCATCCGTCATCACCCATCAATCACACAACAAGACAGAAATCAAAGGAGAAAGAAGATCACATCACAGTCAAACCCCGATCACAGATCAACAACAACATTGAGCAACCCTTGCAGCCAAAAAAGACGGTAATTCAGTCAAACATTTGACCAACAAACACATCATGCATGCCCATTCACAAACCCTTAACCCCCATATGCAACTCTAATAATCTACACCGAGGGGAAAACATCATAAAGATCAAAGTTCACAACATCATCACATTCACACCTAGAAACAAAAAACAACAATCTGGATATCAACGAAAAGAGAGAATTAAAGGGAAGACAAACCTTAGGGTTGATGTTACCGGCGGTAACAGGGAAAACGGAATCAGAAGCCATTGAAGTAGAGGATAAGAAACGAGAGAAGGAAGAAGATGAAGGAGGGTGATGTTGATGGCGATAGCGAACAAGAGCGTTGTTGAAAAGTAGCCTAAATCTGTCTGCAGCGGATTTCCGCATTGGATGGATGGTTATATATAAAGATGCGATTGATTTTTACTTTTGTAGTTGAAATCTATGTATGTGTGCGTCTAGAAGAAAGAAAGGCAAAACAAAACAACCTATGATTGTTTGGTTGTTTGTTTGTTCGTGAGAGAGAAGCTTCCAAGCGCCCACTGTATGTGAAATTTATTTGCGCAACGCAACGCAACGCAACGCAAGGGTAAACACGTGTGTGGGGTCTTTGGTGCAATAAATTTGATACACTTTTCCTTATCATATTATGTCCTTATTATGTGCATCTCAAACACAGGATATGATAAGAGTATGAGTCCAATTTGATGCAAAAATATTTTGGAGGGATGACATTTCAAGGAAAAAATTTCCAGGGACCTAGACTGATTCTTCTTATAATGTCAGTGACTTCAACCATATTTAAGCCTTTATTTATTTATTATTATTGTTCGAGTAGACTAGATATTACTTTTTTTAAGAGATTGATTCTTGGACGTTCATCTCCTCAATTCATATGTTCCACAACTCCCCATCATTTTATTTTATTTTTTATTATATAAAATTTCATAAGTATACGAGTGAGATAATTAGATAATGAGATTATATAAAAGTGATAGTTTAAGGAAAAAAAATATATTTCGGTACTCCGGTATTATATAGTCTTCAATTTTAAACAGTCAGTCAGTCACACATGCATGTAGAGCAAATGGAGATAAGAAATGTGATCGTATGCGGTGGAACCTTGGGCCGGAGAATCTTTTCTTGGGCGGAGTGACGAGGATGAACTGGGGTCCAAACACTGTGTCCTAGCCCGGGTGGGCTCCGTACGAAGGCACTCGATGCCTAAGTTAATGGCTGAGTCATTTAAGGAAATCTTTATGTTATGAAGAATAGACAGCGCACTTAAACCCTTTTGTGAGATAGCCTTATATACTCGTTCATATGGTAGGAGTAGCTCAGGGACGTGTCATGAGTGCCTACGATTTGAGTGCTCGTAGAGCATTGGATCCCTCTGAGCCACCAACTGTATGCACTAATCTAATGGCCAAGGGTCTCTAGTTAGTGAGGACTAGACCTCGAGCCTCGCAATACCCCTTGTAGCTAGGCCATAGAGTCAGTGATGGATGGGTGAGGCGATGAGGATCTTACCCTCATGGGTGACCGAATGGTCCAGTCGAGTCGTGCTTGAGGGTAATCGGTAGGAGGCGGTCAGCTTTATGCCTAATCAGGAGGAGACACAACTCGATTGACCTAGGGGTTGATCATATGCAGAGCCTACCGGAATAAAATGTTTAATAGAGAAATTGAATCAGCCTCATTTCATTGATCTCATCACAAATTTATATAAGATATGAGGGAAAGAAAAATATTCTTCAAATGGTGAATAACTTCATTATCATTCTCACTGGTCACTAAATCATCAAAATCCTTAAATTAAAGTAAAAAGAGAAATGATCAGAAGTAGATTGCCAAAGCCCATAACACTTCAAGGCAAAAACTAGTTTGCTAAACTAACAACAAGGGGTTTGATGCAACCGATGAAGTACTTTGCGAAGCCTATAAACCTTTTCCGAAGCAGGAGCATCGAATGCAAGGGGAACTTTATGTATACCTCATTGACCAAATCTCCATTTAGGGGAAATTTCACGTATTTCTCATCAAATCTATTTGCGTCAACGTATTCAAACATAATCTTAGGGCCCGTTTGGTACGTTGTATAGTATAAGACCTGATAGAATAAGACCTGATAGTATAAGACCTGATTGTATTAAGCCTGATAGGATAAGGTCTGATAAAATTTTAATACTATACAACGTTTGGTCATACACTGTATAATTTGGTGGCAACGCTGGTGGTGTGGTAGTGGTGGTATTGGAAGGTGATGATGGTGGCAGTGGTGGTGGTGGTGGCAGCGACGGTATTGGTGGTAGTGGCAATGGTGATGACAGTGGTGGTGGATGGTGATATTGGTGGTTGTGGCGGTGGAGGGTGGGGGCGGCGATAATGGTGGTTGTGGTGGCGGTAGTGGCGGCGGTGATGGTAGAGGGTGGGGGCGACGATAATGGTGGTGGCGGCGGCGGCGGTGATGGTAGATGATGGTGGTAATGGCAATAACGATGACTAGAGCGTTTTGGTGGTGCGGCGAAGGTAGTGGTGGAGGCGGTGGTGGTGGAGGGTGGTTGTGGTGGCGGCGACGATAGTGGTGGTAGTGGAGGCAGTGGTTGTGGTGGCGACGACGGTGGTGGTGGTGGTGGCAGCGACGTGGTAGCATGGAGGCGGTGGTGGTGGAGGGTGGTTGTGGTGGCAGCAACGCTGGTGGTGGTAGTGGTGGAGAGGGTGGTTGTGGTGGCGGTGACGGTGGTGGTGGTGGCGGCGACGGTGGTGGAGGGTGGTTGTGGTGGTGGCGGTAGTGGTGGAAGGTTGTTGTAGTGGCAGCAACGGTGGTGGTGGTGGTGGTGCCGGCGACGATGGTGGTGGAGGGTGATTGTGGTAGCGGTTGATTAAATATATTGAAGTAGTTTATACATTGTACTCTTATCATGTTTTATCCATCATCTATATGGTGGATTAAATAATCATCATTTTGATGTATAAGAGGAGATTGATGAATAAGCTTATACAATACACTGTGAGCACCAAACAAGGGATAAGTTTAAAATGTATTGTATAAGCTTATACTATTATTATGCCTAATACGGCGCACCAAACGAACCCCCTTAAGTTTGTGTTTACGCAACCAAAATTCAATAGATAAAGTTGAATTGAAGATAACATAAAACACGCATCAAAGAAGTTGA
Organism: Lotus japonicus; assembly: GCF_012489685.1. Lineage (NCBI taxonomy): Eukaryota > Viridiplantae > Streptophyta > Magnoliopsida > Fabales > Fabaceae > Lotus > Lotus japonicus. Next base: position 81,118,359 of record NC_080043.1, on the reverse strand, counting down.
AGAAAAATTTATGAAGAAAATTCATAAAAATGGAAAATCACTTTTGTGTTCTTTGGTATAACATGACTATCCTCTCTTTTGCTAATCCTTGATTATGATTAAACAAAAAGTGCTATAGGATGTGTCGTTTTTTTCATTTTTATACTTTAACATATGTCAATAGGAAGTTGGCCTTGGGGGAAAAAAGGAGAGAAAGAAATCCAAACAATAGCCTTAATTACATTGGCAGTCAATATGTTTAATTTCTCGCATTTGAAAAATTGAAATATCCTTCTTATATAATCGATTAATCGCATCACCTAGAAAATTTTACAAACCATTTTTTGTTGGGCGAATAACAAACCATTTAAAAGGAGGTTAAAAAAATGCGTGTAATAACTAATAACAGTGTGATTAGACAAAAGAAATCTACCATAAAAAAATAAAACAAAAGAAAATTATGATCAGTAGCTGGTATGAATATGTATGTAGAAAATCACTAGGTAGAATCAAACGCCGCGGCAGTGTCTGGTAACCACTCAGGGCCTTGAATAAACGATGCCAAAGTGAACTTCCCCAAGTCATCAGCAGTAAGTGTGGACTTATAACCGGTCCATTTAACCCTCTGGGCCACATCTGAACCAGGCCCAGAATTCTGGTGCTCAGCATAGAATATGGTAGCTGGAGGATCCACATTTGCCACCCAACTCACCCACCCAACTGGCTTCAAGAATGATCCAATCTCAGATTGCATGATCAAAGTGGTGGAGAAATCTTTCCAAGGCCTGCCAAGGTAAGTTGGTGCTGTGTAAGTGCTTTCTAAGGGGGTGATGGTTGATTTCTGAATCACAATACCAGTGTTCTGGTTTGGATCCTTCTTGCCCTGAGCTGTGATGGTGTTGAACTGGTTTGGCATAGGCTGCCTAGGCATGATCTTGCAGTTTTGGAAAATTGAAGCTGCATTGCCGAATATGAAGTCTATGGTGCCAGTGATGTCACATTCGCGGTAGAATTGGCGGTTGGAATGTGCGTAGAGGGTGTCTTGGAAGCCGTCAAACGAGCATCTGTAGAACACTGAACGATCTGAGCCTGATCTCATTGCTACAGCCTGGTGCTTAGCTGCACCTGCGGTGTTCACAAACTTAATGTCTTTGGCAATGAATCCCTTGCCCTTAGCAGCTGCAAAAAATAAACACGCTTCTAGTTAGTACCAACTAACAAGGCATTCGAATGTGCTTTTACATTAACTCAACTGATATCACGATTGAGTTACATGCATTTTGCATTGATGTCAACATGTCAACGCATTAAACAAAAGAAGAGGACCAACAGGTAAGCACCTAAAACCATGTTTGTTGTCTCAAGTGTGGATAGTAAGGATATGACTAAGTGATGAATTGAAGTATAAAACAAACATCCACATGGTAGGCCAAGGCCATGAAACATCATGATTTTTGGAGGGTCAAAAAGATTAAAGAGTGGGACAAGGCACCCTTTCTCTAAGATCAGATCAAGTTCACATGATGGCATCAAAACCATGTGGTTCGCCACACAAACAAGATATTTCCCAATTCCCACTACAGCACATGCCACATGCATAATCAAAAACTTGTTTTTTTCCCATCAGAACATAACAAGCAAGTTGAATCCTAACAAAGTCGTCTTAAGTTCTATTCTATGTATGTACCAAAACTCCTATAAAATTGTAACATAAAATTATAAGAAATTTTAAAAACTTCCTATTCATAGACCATTTTGAATGTACAACCAAATAGTTGATTTTTTAACAAAAACTTCAAAGTAGTCAAAACAAAATTTGCAGTATCATCACTTCATCAGTGTATATCATCACTGTCAACATTGGTTATTTTCTAATTATTTAACATTTAGATATTAATTAAACCAATAAATAAATAAAAAATAGAGAAATTTGTAAAAGTTACCAAAAGTGGCGGTTTCAAAAGTGGGCGTGCCGTCGATGAAGTTCCGGCCACCGGAGATAATGGTCTCCGTCATGCCATCGCCGTAGATCATCACATTCCAAGTGTTCTTATCCAAATCAATGTTCTCAACATACTCTCCTTTCTTCACATACACCACAAACCTCTTCTCACTCTTCTTCGCCACCCCCTTCAGCGCCTCCGCAATCGTCCTGAACTGTCCAGTCCCGTCCTTCGCCACCACCGCATCAGGCACCGTCTCATTCCCGGCCGCCAGCAGCCTCCGCTCCGCCGCACCCACCCACTCCGGGAACTCCCCGAGCAGCCTCCGCCGTTGGAACTTCGCGGCCAGCCGTAAGATCTTCGTCACGATCGCCAAGCTGTTACTGGCAAACTCCGTCGAGTTTCTCATGGCGGTCCCCATCTCCAGAAGAACTCCACGCGCGGCGGTGGAGTTCAATTCACCAATGGCGTCCAAGCACGTGTCGTGGTCCGTAAGGGCGGCGCTGAGCCATGTCTCTAAGTCGGCGACCTTCGCCGGAGATGGGATCTCGCCGTCGAGGGAGGAGATCGAGTCGTTGAGACTACCCAGCGAGTCGTTAAGGACATCGGCGCAGACGGCGATTGCCTTCCGGAGGCGCGTGTCGTTAACGGCGTGGAGTTTGGGAGTCACGCGCGTGAGTTTCGACAGCTCATCGATCGCGGCACGGAGGGAGAGCTTGAAGAGGGTTTTGGCATCGGTGGTGTTGGAATCCGGTAAGGAGGAGATTGCGGAGAAGCACGAGTTGGGGTACTGAGTCACCATGCAAACCGCTTTGAGTTGCGCGGCCGGGGTTGACTCAGTGGGTGAGACCGAGTTGGGTTGTGATGAGGTGCTGCGCTTGTGCACCACGAATCCTACAACCGCGGCGATGATCACCGCTACTAGAATCACGGAAGAGATGATCATGATGATCATGCGCTTACGTGTCTTTTTCTGAAAGGCTTGTTGCTCCATTTCATCAACTTTGCCATATCCTTTGAAGGACTTCATAGAATCCATTGTTTTGGTTTGTTCTCAATGCTTGCAGCCTCTGCAAGTGACAGTGTACTCTACTGAGAAAGGTGAAGAATGTGTTTCTTTCGAAGTTGAAAATGTTTACAGGTAACAAGGTTTGGGTTTTTGTGGTACTTTGATTGCATTTTATAAGAGAAAGGAAACAGTGTGCATCGTACGTGGCATATTATATACAATCTCTTATTACTTTAATTAAATCAATCAAGTGCTATATATATGCCTTTTTATATTAGGATGATATTAAAATTGTCCTTTCCATGATGCTTCTATATTAAGATTCAGATGTACTAATTAATCATCATCTTAGAACAAAAAGCTTTAACAAAAATTTAGGATTGTTAAGTTTAAATTCAAATAGGACTTTTAGAAAACTTACATTTTTGTCACCCTAATGGGCTTGCCGTGAGGTACTCCCTCCGTTCCTTATTAACTGTTCACTTTGAAGAAAAAATTATGTTTCTATATATCTGTGCACTTAGAGTTTCAAGAGAGCATTAATTGATGTTTTTCTACAAAAACAATAAATGAAGAAAGATAAAATACATTCTAAAGGATGATATAGAAAAACAAATAATATTTTTATGAAAATCAACATAATTAATTGCTTTCCTTTCTTTTCCTGAACAGATAAATAGGAACGGAGGAAGTAAAAAAGAATTGAATTTTTTTGCCGGCACTTAGGTTCTATGCTTCTACATTTAAGTTTTTTTATTTTATTTTTTGATGCTTAATGACAAAGAAAGAAAAACAGGAAAAAAGAAGAAAAAAAAACTTACAATCTCACAAAGGTTGTTCCTAGAGAGTCAGCTAGCAACAAAGGTTCCAAGTCAGGAGGGGGGTCCTGTACAAGGAGAAAATCAAAGTCTTTAAATGATTTAGAAGTGAAGAAAATAGAAAATTGATAGATTATGTGGCAAAATATAATAAAAGGATATAAAATATATATGTAAAAATTGTATTTTACGCATGGTAATAACTCAGGAAGAAGGTATGATCATAATGTTTCACGAATTGATTACATAATTATTCATCTTTACTTAAAAGTTTGACAGAACAATACACGTTTCATATTATCTTTGACCAAAAGAGAGCAAACACGTTTGGACATTTTAATTTGTTGATATTGATTTGAGTTTGTTTGTTTTCTAATTGATTTGATCTAAAACTAATCAACTTGGGTAAATTTATTACGGACAGATTCTAATTTGAAGTATTAAATGTAGCATACTAGCATTTAAATTCAAGATATTTGGTTCAGCTGGATCAACTATTCAGCTCCCAGTAAGTTTTTTTGGACAATAAAGTAGGACTTTTACTAAAAAAGATTCAGCAAAATGTCCTAAAGAGAACGAACAAGATCACAGCAGGGAGCGAAGTTAGCCGTCCACACTTAGTCCTCATGGGACAAATTAAGTGTGCCATATAATTGACCTCTATAAGTACATGTGTATAACAAATTAAAAATTATTTACCAAAGTTGATATATACATTCAGTGGTTGCATTTATTTTAAAAGTGTAATAAACTTATATTTACTACTATAATTAAGCTCAGCATGTCAAATTAAACTTAAGAGAATGAATTCATGTTTAGAAATGATATTGTAAAACAATAAAAATGAGTTAAAAAATCTGTACACTGTTTGGGAATGAGTGACAGAATAAGAGCCGCGGTTTCGTTAAGATAGTGATTCATTTCATAATGAAGCTGAGCTGTGTTTTTTTAAGATCTATCCCACCATAGTTTGTTTAGAACGCGTTTCATTCTTTTTCATAAACATCCCAACCATAAATTTCTGCCAAATATAGCAATTGAATGTTCGTCCAAATGGTGCAAAAATATTTCAACCCAAAAGGTAAAGCTGAACAGCTGGCTTTCAATTTATATACTCGGAAAATAAATGCATAAATGAACTTCAATCAGTTTTTAAAAAATAAAGAATTTTGGAGTATCTTTTTGTTCTATTTCGATTATTTTTATTAGAAAAAATCTTCGAAATTTTAGTAATAAATATGGTGTGCATATGGCAATGTCATAAAAATTGCAGGCCGCGTAGTATACTACCCGGTAATCGCGCCAATACACATGCCATTTGTTTCTTTATGTTTCCTGATTCCACTAACCTCTAGTACCTGTTATTGTTCTTGGGTTTTTTTAATAAGGGACAACAATATTCCAATTTGCCCCTATAAGCTTAAAATATCATTTGACCAAAACAACTTCAAATATTATTAGTATTTTTCCCTAATGCTTAATGCTGAGTGTTACGAAAATGAAAGGAAGTGATTATTTGCTTCACAAGGAAAGAACAATTTTAAATTAAGTAAGTCTGTATATAGGGCTAGCAAAATAGGTCTAAGTGATGAAGCCAATATCTAAATTGGACTACAATGATATCTCAGCCCACAATAGAAAAATATACTGCACAGAGGTTTTTGCTGCCTTTCTGCAGCCCACCAACTGTTAGTGCACGTGTTTTTGCCTTTTAATGGGCCCAATGAAAATATTAGTTTCTGTGGTGGAGCCATAAATCGAATAACGGACTGTTTGCAACTACGGCAGAGCCGAGTGAGTTGTGTTTGGGGAGCGCCGGTTAAAACTGAAGATTGATACTTCTCCGCTCAGAAGTCAATCAGGCTCTTTGGTATTTTGGGGTTTAGGGACTTTTGAATGGCCCTTAGGGTTTTACATCATGTTTTATGCTGGATGTTTCAGCTTTATGTTTGAGTGTGCATGCTTCTTGTACTTAAATTGCTCATGTTTTGCATTGCGATATCGCTCGTTGAGATTTATTCTCGCATGTTGTAAGTGCCGTTAGGCAACCCTTGGGTTATGAATGAACTATGAACATTTGACCAAAAAAAAAAAAAAAAGAAATTAATTTCTGATGGTTCTATTCTTCCGGCCTCTAATAGTGCGGCTTGCATGTGGGTGGTGTAATTAGAGATCACAACGATACTTTCATAGTAGGCTAGCTACATGATTATTGGGAAGCTTGCTTAATTTTGCAGCCTGAATTATGGAGCATTTTTCATAGAGTGTACATTGCTCAATCTAGAGGATTCTCTAAGTCATAATTGAATCGAATTCTAAAGTGGCTAGAGGCACTTTTGCATGGAACCCACACTAGTCCACCTTTGGATAGGGAGTTTAATTTCTCGATTGGCAAGAACTAGCATGCATATTCATTGGAAACATATTTAGGGTGCGTATAACGTGCTCCACTCAATTAGGTGGGGTACTCAAACTCCATCAAATTTTTATGTGAAAATATTAGGTTGTCCTTGTCTTCAACCTTCCAACCATAGTTTTGCACCTCCGCCCCCGCCGTCGCATCGTCCCAAGTCTCATCTTCTCCTCCACCCAATCAGCCTCCATTGCTCTCACCGCTCCTCACCTTGGATATCGTTGTCTCCGCTGTCAAACATGTGGCCAGTAACGAGCTTTCCTCGTTGCAGTTAGCTCATGCGAGGATCTCCAACACCAACCTTCTCCCAATGTCGCCACACATAGCCACTTGAGCACCGCCAGCCAGCAACAAAACCGTTATCTCCCTTTCTCCCCTAATGTTCTGAAGATTGAGGGTCCAGAGCGAATTGAGACCCAATTGGACCATGAACTCGAGCCAGTCAGTGAGATCCTTAACCATCATCCTCATCTCATCCTCTAGTGTTATTTTCAGACTCTCCATGACCGCAGCACCTCTATCTTTCTATTCTGGTTGGTGTCGCACATGAAATCTAATTTGGGTTCTTCCCTTTGAGTCATTTTCTTAGGCTGATTTAGGACAAATTTGAATGGTGGATGAGGCTATGTGCGGTAAGGGTGTAGGCGAGGGGTGGAAAACTTGCAATTGATGAATCCGATGACTCTGGTGAAGACGGTGGTGGCAGAAAAGGAAGGTGGAAGAAAAGACGGTTGCGGAGTTGTGGAAAGGGAAATCGATGGGGTGAAACAAGAAGTCATGAAAATGTACCACCCATCACTGCTCTAGCCTCTAGTCGCCGCCGCTCACCTCCCACCGCAGCAGCGCCGATGAAGTTATTCCCAACCTTTTTTTTTGAAAAATCAATTAATAATATGTTTTAATAAAGGTCTTGGACCACTATTATGCACCCCAATTAATTCCTAGTCAAGAGCCAGCGTTTGGAAACCTCCTCTTCTATCAAGCTATTCCCTATTATGCAGAACTTGCAGTTGTAGTAGCAGTAACCCACGCAAAACAGGGGAGCAAAACAGCATAAGCCAGATCAATATACAATCTCAGAAGTCAGAACCCATTAGAGGGTATGAATGTAATTGTAATCAACTATCTTTCATCAATCTCTATCGTTAATTTTTTTAATACTATATCCTGTGGTTAATTTTTGTGGTGTATGGATACACTACACCACCAAGTTGACTGGTGTCCATTATACGTGTTGGAGAAAACAGAAACAAGAATCTCAAGAGTAAATGCAGTAACAGAGAGAGAGGAAAAGTTGAGTAAAGTGGGAGTAATTTTATTTCTGATATTCTGTGTATATTCATTACACATCATGACTACTTATAGTCAATGCCAAAACCCAAAGCTTAATAGCAATTAATACCCACTAATCACACAACATTAATTGCTAACCCTAAGACTTAATTTGCATTACTTCTAACACTCCCCCATAATGCAAAATAGCTGATAGTAAAAACAGTAAAAAAAACAGCATTTACATGCTTAAAAAAACCTGCCAATCCTATCCACTACTTCACCAACTCAACTCAGAGATGTTCTAACAAGTAGAAGTAACACCAATCAATCTTCTCAGCTCCTTGAATCTGTCAGCCCGCAAAGGCTTGGTCATGATGTTTGCCAGTTGTAAGTCAGTTCTACAATGGCTAATCTTCACCTTCCCCTTGCTTACTTGGTCACTAAGGAAATGATACTTGATTTCTATGTGCTTGCTGCGGCCATGTGCCACAGGGTTCTTGGACAAATCGATAGCAGATCTATTATCTACTAGTAGCTCCACATAGTCTCCAATATCAATCTTCAGCTCAAGGAGTAAGGTATGAAGCCATAAGGCTTGACATGCTGGTGAACAAGCAGAAATATATTCTGCTTCACATGTTGAGAGAGCAACCACTGACTGTTTCTTGGAGCACCAAGAAATTGGAGCACCTGCAAAGGTAAAGACATACCCCATAGTACTCTTTCGATCCACTAAATCTCCACACCAATCAGAGTCTGAATAAGCTACGAGTTGTAGCTTGACCTTCTCATCCTGATGGGGAAATAAAATGCCATAGGATAGTGTTCCCTTGAGATACCTCATGATCTTCTTGGCTGCCACTAGGTGAGAGTGCCTTGGTTCACTCATAAACCTACTTATCATACCAACACTGAATGAAATTTCAGGTCTAGTATGGCAAATAAACCTTAGACTCCCCACCATTTGTCTATACATAGTAGCATCAGTCAAAGGTTCATTCTCACATTTGTCAAGCTTTAGATTAACCTCAGCTGGAATGTCTGATCCATTGCTGTCCCACATCTTAAATCTCTTGAGCACTTCCATCATATATTTTCTCTGATGCATAAACATGCCCTTCTCAGTTTGAACAAACTCCATTCCCAGAAAATATGACAAGTTGCCCAGATCAGTCATCTCAAATTCCTTCTTTAATTGATTCTTCAAGCTTTCAATATCTGAGGAGTTATTTCCTGTGATGAGTAAATCATCTACATATAAGCAAAGAAATAAAACTCCTTGATCAGAAAGTCCCTTGAAATAGATTCCATGTTCAACAGACCATTTCAGAAATCCTGTCTTGATGAGGAAGGAATCAATCCTCTTGTTCCAAGCTCTAGGAGCTTGCTTGAGGCCATAAAGAGCCTTCTTCAGCTTGAGAACTTTCTCTTCACTTCCCTTCACAACAAAGCCTGGAGGTTGTACTATGAATACTTCTTCTTCTAGTGGACCATTGAGGAAAGCTGATTTTACATCTAGCTGCCACAATGTCCATTTCTTCCAGTTTGCTAGTGCAACCAATAGTCTCACAGTTTCAAGTCTTGCAACAGGTGCAAAGACCTCTGAATAGTCAAGACCCTCTTTTTGCATCTATGGTTCCATCAGGTTTAAGTTTTACCTTAAAGACCCATTTAACTGAGATAGGAACCTTGTTGATAGGTAGTGTCACTAGTTCCCATGTACCATTCTTCTCAATAGACCTCAGCTCCTCCTTCATGGCTTCTAACCAAACTTGTTGTGAGTGAGCTTCTTCAAAACTCCCTCCTCATTAATAGTGTCATCTCTGAACAACTGAAAATCTCTGAGATGCGGAGGAAGACTCTTAATTCTTGATGGTATATTGTTCAAGGATGGTGGAGTGATTGGTGAATTCACTTGAGGTTGTATTGGAGCTTGGTCTTGAACCTCAGCTGGAGTTTCCTGTAAGTCAGTGTGCACTAAATCTCTTTCTTCCCAGTCAAGCAACACATTGATCATGGTTGGTGATTGTTCTTTCAAGTCCTTCCATGAGCTTGCCTCATCAAAGTATACATCTCTACTAAATAACACTTGTTTAGTCTTGGGATTGTATAACTTGTAGGACCCTGTAGAATTATATCCCACAAACACTAGGGCTTCACTCTTATCATCCAACTTCTGTCTTCTTTGATCTGGGATGTGCCTATAGCATAGAGATCCAAAAATTCTCAGATGGTTTACAGAAGGTTTGATCCCTGACCAAGCTTCTTCTGGAACCTTGGATTGAAGTCTCTTTGTGGGGCACCTATTGAGAACATAAACTGTTGTGGACACTGCCTCACCCCAGAAGCCATGAGGTAGTGATTTAGTCTTCAACATGCTCCTAACCATATTCAATATGGTTCTGTTTCTTCTTTCGGCAATCCCATTATGTTGGGGGGTATATGGTGCTGTTATTTCATGTATAATGCCTTGATCCTTGCAGAAACTTTCCATTTCACTTGAAGTAAATTCTCCACCACCATCAGTCCTTAGAACTTTGATTGACTTCTCAGATTGTTTCTCTACCAGAGTTTTAAACTCTTTGAAGATAGAAAAAACTTCACTCTTCAGCTTAATGAGATACACCCACACTTTTCTGCTCCAATCATCAACAAAGGATACAAAATATTTGCTTCCACCAAAAGATGGAACTGAAAATGGACCACACACATCAGAGTATACTACATCCAATAATCCATTTGCTTTTGAGGGTGTATAGTCACTAAAGGAAGTTCTCGGTTGCTTGCTGATCAAGCAACAGTCACACACCTTGGTTGGTAATGAAATGTGAGGGAGGCCAGTTACTAGCTTTTTGGTTTGTATCATGCTGAGATCTTTGAAATTCAAGTGTCCAAACCTCCAATGCCATAGCCAGGCATCCTCAGCCAGAACTGAGGCATTTAGACACTGAGATTCAAAAGCCTTGAGTTGCACATTAAATGTCCTATTCGGAGACAGTTCAGTTCTCAATAGCTTCCTCCTTGAAGGATCAAAGATTTCCAGGAACCTTTTCCTCATGCTAATATCAAAATCCTTCTCAACTAACTGCCCCAAACTGATCAGATTGCTAGTCATGCTAGGAACATACCAAACTTCAGCTAGCAATACTTGTTGACCCTTTTTTATCACTAAACATTACATCACCCATACCCTCAGCATGAAGCACTCTACCATCAGCAAATCTAACACTACTTTTTCTATTCTCATCAAAATTTATTAACTAATCTCTATGTCCAGTCATGTGGTTTGAGAAGCCAGAGTCTAAACACCATCTATCATCACCATCTAGTACATTACTAGTTACCATCATCAACAAGAGTGGTGTTTCAGTGGAAGTTACCTCACGGTCTTCTCTTGCCAGATTTGCTTCATCATGCTGCTTGTCCTTGTGATTTTCACCTTGACCAGGAGGTGCTTTGCATTCAGATGAGAAGTGACAAATTTTGCCACAATTGAAACATTTGATGCGTTTCCTATCAAATTTTCTTCTGCCTCCACGCCAGTTGCTGGAGCTACCCCTTTTGCCAGAATCTTCATCAGGGTTGTGTTCAGCCTTGTCCTGATCCTGATTCTTCAAGTTGCTATTCTTGGAATCATACTTGGTATCTTTACCTTTACCACGACCACTCTTGTATCCACCCCTGAAACTACCCCCTTTCTTGGAAGTCTGGGCCTGCAGTGCTTGATCCTGAGGCTTGTCAGTGGACCGCTCCATGAGCCTCTACTCATGTGCTTCAAGAGAACCTTGAAGATCCTATATTTTCAGAGTGTCGAGCTTTCTTGATTCTTCAATCGCAACAACAATATGATCGAATTTTGGGGTTAAAGTTCGCAGAATCTTCTCCACGATAATCTGATCCGTCATTACCTCTCCATTGGCCTTAATGCCGTTCGTATGTGTGATCACCCAATTGAAAAATTGAGCAATCTTCTCGTTCGATTCCATCTGCATCAGCTCGTATTGTCTTCTCATCGTTTGCAAGCGAATTTTCTTCAGTTGCTCAGCCCCTTCGTTGCATGTTTCCAGAATCGTCCATGCTTCCTTTGAAGATTTTGTCGTTGAAATCTTCTCGAAGTGAGCTTCATCAACACATTGATGAAGAAGACAAGTAGCTTTGAAATCCTTCCGTTTGTTCTCCTTGTGCGCAGCAGTTTGTGCCTCAGTGGGTGCTTCTCCAAGAACAGGGAACCCATTCTCAACAATCTCCAGAACTTCTTGGAAACCCATAATCGCCTTCATCTGAACGCTCCACCTCTTCCAGTTTTTCCCATTGAGAACCGGAAGGTTCATCGGAATGCATGTGTTCGTCGAGGTCATCGCTTTATTGCGAATCCAGAATCAAGAACAACCCAGAAGTAAAACGAATCAAGGAAGAAGACGACGCGGTGGTAACCACCGTGATGAACGCCGGAGTGGGACGGTAGAGCGGTGAGGAACGCTGTAGTGAGACGATGCACTCAGTCACAGGTCGAAGACGGTGGCTCTGGATACCAGTTTGTTGGAGAAAACAGAAACAAGAATCTCAAGAGTAAATGCAGTAACAGAGAGAGAGAAAAAGTTGAGTAAAGTGGGAGTAATTTTATTTCTGATATTCTGTGTATATTCATTACACATCATGACTACTTATAGTCAATGCCAAAACCCAAAGCTTAATAGCAATTAATACCCACTAATCACACAACATTAATGGCTAACCCTAAGACTTAATTTGCATTACTTCTAACAATACGCACCCACATATTTAAAGATAAGCAAACTCAGTTTTTTTTTTAGATAAGCAAAATTGTATTAAAAGAGAGTACAAGGGGTACTCAACCCAAAATACATGAAGGACCAAAAAAGTAAACCAAATACAAGGATAAAACCATGTAATGACAGCCCAAAGAAACCACCCCAGAACAACAGTAAAAGAAGGAAAGAAGACAAGACCCTCCAACTTAATCACCTTAACTAAATATGACAAGACAAAATTAATCCAAACTGGCTGCCAGACAAGGTAATGCAGGCCAGCATGAAAGAAAAAGCCAAAGCACTACCACCCTACACAAAACCAGCTCAAAAGCAAGAACAAAGGAGCTGCCATACGAGCTTCTTTAGGACCCAAGAATGCAGAGAAGAGGATTTGAAAACCAAGCAGAAGACGAATAGCAAAACCCTCTCACACTTGCCTTGTTCCATTGCCAAGACCTGCGCTTTATCAGCTCAAGAGCATACTCCACACTTGCTGCCCCTCCTCGAAAGACCACCTCATTCCTTATCAACCACACCGACCAAATGACAGCTAACCAAATTGAGCGGGACAAACGCTGTTGCAAATTATTAACACCAAATCTGAAGTGAAACAGATGATCACGCACAGAATTGGAGGGAAATGAAGAACACCCAACCATTGTAAGCATCCTTGCCAAATACTCATGGAGAAAGGGCACAAGAATAAAAGGTGGTAACAAGATTCCACATGATTCTTACAAAAAACACAAGAGGCATCGGCTAAGGAAGGGATTACCCGACGCTTTACCAAATTTTCTCTGCTCGCAATACGGTCCAACAACACTCTCCAAGCAAATCCTTTCACATTAGATGGGGCAAAAGACTGCCACACATTTGAGAACGCATGGTCTGCCACTGGCAAAGCAGGATCCTGCAACAAAAGATAAGCAGAATGGACAGAATAAACTCCATCATTACTGGGGAGCCATACCCAAGTATCCGGAACACCTTCAATCAATTGTACCCTCCCAAGCGCACTCAACAAGTTCTGTTCCCACACCAGTTCCCGTCCTAGTAGGGGACGCCTCCACACAAATTTCCATTGCCAACTCCCATGTTCCCAACACCCACAGTCAGCAACGCTGCTCCATTTCAACCTGGAGAGGTTATATAGCCGATAGAAATTATCACGCAAACAGCCCCCCTCTATCCAAGTGTCGTGCCAAAAATCCGTAGCATCTCCACTTTTAATTGATTTGGTAACAGCTCCATCGAACCAATTCAGACCATCTGGTTGACATACCGCATGAATGTCACGCCACCATGGTGAATCTCTTGAACAGGCACTCAGTGTTTTTGCTGAAATGGCTTAAGCATTAAATCTCCATGTAGAATTTATGAAAAGCTCCCTCTTTTAGCTCAGTGCCTTTATGTTTTGATTTCTGTGATACTTAATTGAGGCCTTAGTGCATTTGTCTTAAGCTTTTAGCCCTCTTTTATTATGAAAAAAAAAGTTGTGAAGTTTTGACACCGTACTTTAGACAACATTTGGTAGATAGGACATACAGACATTGTTGTCAATCTATAGAGATATCTCTTAATCTCTTATGAGACTACGATATCAGGTACAAAAAACGAGATCAGCAAGGGATAATAACTAATTTTTCATGTCTCAGGTGATATCTAGAGATATTTCTTAATCTCTTGTAATATCGCTAGATTACCACGAGATTACGAAATTAATTTACTTGGTCTGAAATATCAAAAAACGAGTAGTACACGGGCATTTGACACACCAATTTAAGGTTTTTAACAAAATCAATCCTCATTCTTACATTCACAACCATTGTTTGTTCTACTCACATAACTTTTAGTGACCTATTTGTTTTTGTTTTACATTTATCATAATTTGTATTGATGTTTTGTTAATTTGTTATGACTTATTGCCTATAAAAAAATGTTATGACTTAGGTACTTAGATTTGGATATTTGATGATTTTATGCATAGTTTTAGTTGTCGTTGTTAGATGATTTGGATAATTTTTAGTACTATTAGTGTGACTTCGTCATTATTATGGCTTTAAAAGTATTATTTTTGCACGATGCGAGATTACATTACGAGATTACCTCCCATCCACGAGATTTGGTAATATGTAGAGATTGACAACCTTACATACATGTGCCATGCATGTCATAGTTCCATGTTTGTTATAATTTCAATGGTAAAGCCCAACAATTGTTTACCTTGTATGTCTGTGCCATGCATGTCATAGTTGGTTTGGGCTGTTCATCCCCTTTCTTTGGGCTTGCCCAACTATTGAATGATCTTTGAACAAAAACAAAATTATACATAGCTGATTTTTTGGAATTGAAAATCTACTGTAATAATGTAAGCGCGGCTGTCATTTTTTCCCTTCTATCCAAATTTCTTTGACTGAGTACAATTTTTTTTGAAAGACTTAGGTTTAATTCTCATTAGGCCATAGTAAAGACTGTTAGTCTTTGTTGAAACTTATTACTTTGAACTTTCCTGATCTTGGAAGGAAGTAGCTTCTCATCTCATCTCATAACCTCATATTAAAAGAAAAACAGTTTTGAGGGAGCCAAAACCTTGACATACATTTATCATTATTTAACCAATGGAATATCACAATAAATCCAACTAATACAAGTCATAGACAAACAGATAAACATCTTGTGCAATGACCTCTCTCACTTCCCTTTTCTTCTTGTTATTTTACTATTAGGTCAACTTTAATGTTCCATTCTACGGCTTGATAGGTACCAATTAAAATAAAATCACTTTTTTCACATCTTTCTTACTATTCACATACCCAACCCATATTTTCTTTTTCAATTTATAAGAGATTGGGATATGCAAATAGTAAAAGGAGGTGTGCAAAAAGCAATTCTCTCCAATTAAAAAAAAAAGAGTTGAAACTTCAAATTCCACACACAATTTACAACCCAAGAGAGAAGGGAAAGCCTGTAGAGCCCAACCAATTAGACCCAGCAATAAAACTCCCAGGAGTAAAAGCCTGGGCCTCAGAAGCACTTGTAATAACCTTAACCCCTTTCCAAGCAACCCTCTTAGAGGTTCCAGCACCAGGCCCAGTGTTCTGATACTCCCTGTAAACCAAAGTGTTTAATGCAAAGTTCCCACTCCACTCATGCCATCCAGCAGGGTCAATCACATCACTGATACTACTCTGCATGAACACAGTCCTTGAATACTCCTTCCATGGCCTCCCAAGATAAGTAGGGAAGCTATTCTTCACAGGTTCCAAGTCCTTAGTGGCACCAATCCTGCACTTTTGGATCACAATGCCGGTGTTCTGGTTCGGGTCCACGCGGCCCTGGGCTGTGACCATGTTCTTCTGGCCTGAGCCCGGTCGCCGCGCGTGGATGTCACAGTTCTGGAACACCACCGCGGAGTTGCCGAAGATGAAGTCGACTGTCCCTGCTATGAGGCAGTTCACGAAGAATTGGCGGTTGTTGTGGACGTAGAGTGTGTCTTGGTAGGCCAGGATGTCGCAATTGTAGAAGGCGGAGAGGTCCCCGCCCACTCGTAGGGCCACTGCTTGGTGCTTTGAGGACCCTGCTGTGTTCTCGAAAGTTATGTCTCGTGCCAAGAAATTTCCACCCACTACGGCTGCAATGTGCAAATCAATATCAGAAATGGTGTTAGGAAGTCCCACATCTTTTAAATGTGTAGCTAAACAATACTTTATATAAGGTACATCATTTGGAACGCTGCACTTTTGTTTCACATGAAGAATATTGAAAGTTGAGAGCTGAGTTCACATTAGCGCATGAATCAAGGGAAAAAGTGATGGAGCGATCATGTGGGGCAATGGATAGTGCATGCTAGTTGTGTATTTTTGTTTTCTTAGCTCATGTGGATGACAATTTTGTTAGAATCGTGAACAACATTCATATCATGATGATATGACTAACATTTTTAATGAGATTTTTTTTTAACAAAATTTAAATTTAAAACTTTACTTAAGAGAAATTAAGTATGTCACTCGAAACAACTACTCGTGGGTTTAAAGTTGTGTATTAGATTGAGGTGTACATCTTTGAGTTCGTACTCATCCTAGCAAAATGACATTAAGTGGAATTACCTGAATGGTATCTATGCTAAGCTATTAACTATGGTGGTTAAATGAAATTGAACTAGAGGTTCTATAAGTAGGATTAGCGTGATTGAATGGTTCAAAGAAATTAAGTGGTCCAAGTGTTACTAGATGGGATTCAGATCACTTTACTTCATGACAATTTAATGGACTTCTATTGGAGCAAAGTTGAGAGGAGATAGGGTTAGATGGTAGGAGCTCACAACGGACAACCATGCATTGATTGCTCATAATTTAAGCTAGACTTTTCTCAGGGCAACTACATTTATTGACAAATTAGGCCAAGTGGTCTAGCTTAACAAAGCCATGTATACTAGGGGACAAGTGAGTGAGATTTTGCTATATGCATAGCTTAGGTTGCGGTGTGACATGAAACGAAATTACATACAAGTTGGACTTTAGTTATAATTGAAGGTTGAAAGACTTTAATTTGAACAGATCGAAGATAATGACAGGTGAAGAAAAAGATTTGGAGTGAAAGCGAAATGGAGGTTCTGGACAAGTCAAGCAAATATATGATTAAATTGGATATGGAAAAATATTTGATAAATGATTCCATGTGATAGAAAAATATAAAAGTAGAGTGGATGACAATTAAAGATTTTTTTTAGTAATGATTAAAAATCATAGTTATTAGAAGAAAGTCATGCATGATTGAAGGCAAATAGGTCAAAAGAAACATCACGGAATGTTCGCGGTTTCAAATAGTGGAGTGGAAATGGTGAAAAAGACAGAGAACAGGAATATTATAAAAGCCAAATTAATGAAAAGATTTTCTAGCTGTATCCCAACCCCTTTCTCCACCAGAAAGAACATCCTTTATTAAGGATGCTGATACTTTTATAGTTTTATTATATATAAAAGTAATTTACTTAGGAAAAGTTTAACATGAAGATTAAATTTGGGGAAAATTAAAAGAGAGTACGTGCAACTTTAGATGAACCTCAAAGAATTAAATAAAATAGGAAAAAGTAAAAGGACACAGGTGATTTTTATGTTGTTTCTTTTCAAGTATTATAACGTAACCACAGTCTACCTATGACGTCAAAAAACATATAATTAATTAATTATAATAAGAGATAAAAATACTTTTTTTCAGAAAATCAGACAAAATTGACAAAAGGGTGACCTCATGTTTGATGAAAGTGAAAGCTCGATCTGTACTATATTTTGAACAGAGAAAAAATCGAGAAAGAAAAACTGGATATGGAAATTAATTTAATTTTTCAATTAAGGGTTGTCTAAATAACTCATGATAAAGTTTGGGTTAAATAACTTATCATCCAATCACATTGGAGATAAATGAGTTGAAAAAAAATTAATAAATAAAATATAAAAATTCCAACTCACTTATCTCTAATGTGATTGGATGATGAATTATTTAACCCAAATTTTATCGTAAGTCATTTAAACAACCCTTCGATTAAACTTAACACAATTATAGAAAAACATTAGGACAAAAAGACACCATATTTGACCAAAAATAATTCTCAGAATACAGAACAGCACATGTGCATGCTGACTAGTTTTATTGAAAATGGTAGTTTGGTTTGAAAAAAATACTAAAAATAGATTTCTTAAATCACAATTATGATGAAAAACAATAGGATTAAGGTGCTATCTGACCCAGGATTGTTGTTCCCAGTTATCTTACAGCTGGAACCTTGATTTCCCGATATTATAGATATTTAACAGCAAACACGGGTTGTTGCCTTTACCCATTATATTGCTCTAACCATATTTGGGCCCTCAATATCAATAGGTTGGTTCTTCTTGTCTTAAACCTGTTTAATCCTAATTTGTTGTTGGGTTAATTTTTCTAAAGTAGATATATGACCCTCAGGATAAAGAAACTTGATAACATATGATATGATGAGACTATGAGTTATAAAAAAAATGATGTGAACAGAAGATGAAGTACCGTTGGACATAAAAAAAATGAGGTACCAGTAAAAGGACATTATCTTTTGCAGATCTACTGGCTATTTTTATTGAAATTAAGACTCTGTCCTTGTTTTATCAAGCAAGATGAAAAGCATTTTCGGATGACAACACAACACATGTACATTACATTACATTATCTTCTGTACATGCATTATGTGGGGAGTGGGGACATTTAAATATTCATGTGCCGGTTACCTCATTATAAACTTTTTATTTTTAATAAAAATGGTGGAACAGAAAGAAAACATCGCTACACAGTATACAACAGACCAAATTAGCAGAGGTTCACTTTTACATAAGAGCGCTGGAAAGTGTTTTTTCAGACGAAAAATATGTACTGAAAATCGTGATCTCAATTTATAAAATACTACGCGTTATTTTGAACTGAAAATCAAATAGATACTAAAATTTGAAATGAAAGAGAGGGTGAAGATGAACTTACCAACGGTGGCAGAGTGGAAAGTGGTGCTTCCATCAACAACATTTCTGCTACCGGTGATGATGGTGGTAGTTCTACCATCACCCAAGAACATGATATTCGTCTTCTTCTTTGGAACCTCCACATTCTCTCTGTAAACCCCTGCTTTTATCTTAATCACATACCTCGTCTTACTCTTCTCCGGCGCCGCCGCCACCGCAGCCGACACCGTTTTAAAGTTCCCACTCCCATCCGCCGCCACCACCACATCCGCCTTCACTGTCCCCGCCTGCAGCAGCCTCCTATCCGCCGCAGAAATCCACTCCGGCCAAACCTCCCCTGCCTCCATCAATTTCCTGCTCCCTGTTTTCTCCCCTGCAACACTGTTCTTCTCAAAATCTGCAATATCAGAATCAGTCATGTTCTTCGCCATGGCTAAAGCATTGCTGCACATATGCTCCACGTGAATCTGCCCTTTCTCCAGAGCCTTCCTCACCTGCTTGTCGGCGCCGTCGTGGGAGAATCCGTCTAAGCAGGTTACCTGGTTGGTTATGGCGGAGGAGATGAGAGTTTTGAGGTCATCAGCGTGCTGGTAGAGAGTCTTCTTGTTCGGGTAAAGCTTGAGATCGCTCTGCGCTTCTTTGAGCTCGTCGAGGGTTTCATCAATGGTTTCTAAGCAATCATGGAGTGCGGTCTTCTCTCTCTCGGTGAGGCCTTTTCTTCTGGCGAGGAGCTTCTCCACAGTGAAGAAGTTTTGCTCCACGGCTCTGAAGGTGATGTTGAGGACGAGGCTTATGACGTCTTTGTGGGAGGTGACTTTGTGGGTCACGCCGGGCTCGGAGGCGACGGCGGAGAAGCAGAGCTCAGGGTAGAATGTGGAGCTGCAGGCGGTTTTGATTATGGTGTGGGAGTGGTGGGAGAGGGTGAGGGAGGAGGCGGTGATGCTGGAGGAGGAGGTGGTGTTTTTCTTGTGGGAGTTTACTCCGGCGACTATGGCCGCCACGGAGGCGGCCAGTAGAAGGGCGGAGAAGAGGGCTAAGATGAGCTTCTTCTTGGACTTAGAAAGGGAAATGTGGTTGCCGGAATCTGAGATTCCGGCGTAGGCTTGTCTTAGCTTGCTCATGGCTCTGGCCTGAGAGCAAATTAAGACAGAGTGAGGGGGGAAATTGAAGTGTGGTGGTGCTCAAAGAAAGGAGAAAGACAGTTACTTATATAGTTGGGTTTAGAGTGACTGTTAATTGATATTAATTAATATTTTTAGTTGAAACTTTAAAGTTTACTCTCATCGTATATTGGAAAATAAGAACAGGATCAATGTGAATAATGTGGGAGTGAAATTTTCTCTCCCAAATTAAGTTGACTACACGCTTGCTTTCAGTTTAAAGTGTTATAACCTTTATCAAAGAAATGGGAAATGAGATATAAGAATAAGTGAGGTACCAACCACATCTAACATAATCTAGAATAGTTGGTAGATATATAACTGAACTATTTAAGCATTTAGTTCAGAGTTCAATCTTTAGGCGATGTGTATCAAAAATAATTTAATTTATTGAAAGAGTTCTACCAACTTAACGTGATCTCAAAGTCTAAGAGATTAGTTTATGTTGGGAAAAAACAACAAGAGATGTGATTTTTCTGTTCAGGCAACCTACTAGTTGAGTTTTTAAAAAATTATACCCTGAAAATGGAAAAAGTAAATCAAAGGTTCCTGAATTGTAGCTTCTCTTTAAGTAATGATTTATTCATACTCCTATACTAATATTTATGTCATTTCATAAATATATTTTTATCTTCTCTTCCACTTTTCTTTTTATTTTCTTCTTTTCCAAACAACTTACAATAAAATCATCTTATTTTCTACTTTTTTTTCCTTCCTTTTTTTCTTTCTTTCTTTACCCTAAATCTTTTCTAACCAAGCAAAGTGTTAATATTTTCAAATTTTGATGAGTAATATTCATTTAAGATATGGTGAAGCCCAGAATTAGAATAGATACCCCTTATTAAGATTATTTGGTATATGGTCTCGTATTTCATGGTCCTTTTTTTTTTCATAAGGAAAATAGTTAGCTGGAGTCATGGGCCGAGCAGCAGGCCTTTATCATTATTTCCTTTAAGGTGGATAATTTAGAGATGTTTCCTTTGAGCAAAAAAAAAAAGATGTTTCCTGTTTTCATTTTAAATTTTTAAATCAAGGGTTTTTTTCAGTTTTACAAAACATATGCTTAATTAAATTTTTTGTGTTCTTTTTTAAAAACTAGTTTTTGAACTAAAAAAAACAATAATTTAATGGTAATACACTGTCAGTATAAACATTTTTTATACAACATCCAATGATTCATTGTCAAATCAGAAAATAAGCTTTTAATTTAATTAACATAAAAAGAAACATAAATGCTTTTAAATACGTGACACTTAATTATTAGATATATGTGTAAAACATTTTTACACTGACGGTGCACAATCATTAAACTCAAAATACAAACTGTAATCAACCACACTCCGAATATAGTCAATTTTATTTGACCATGGTGTGATAGACACAGAGTTTTTCCAAAAGTACGTCTTGAATTTTCAAACAATTATTTCTAATCACTCAAATTTGGCACTTAATGGGTTTTAAGTACATTATTTTTTTTATATCGGAAAGATAAATTGCACCCACCAGAAATTGATTCCTGGTCCTCCCCAACCAACCTACATGTGCTCTAACTCTTACCACTTGAGTTATTATTCGGAAATTTTAAGAAAATTATTAATCTAATCTATAGAAAACAAAAAAAAAGTTAGTAGTATTTTTATTTTTTACCATATGCATTCTTTATATGATTATTATTTTGTTTTTATATCTCTGTTATCTGTAAAGTCTACAAATAAAACAAGTTGCAATATTTTAATCTTTATCTTTTGCATGTTATGCAGGAACGAATAATCATTGTCTGTACTATTATCAGAGCTTTTGAAACAGGAAAATGCTAGCAAAACGTGCTCAAATAAAATTGCTTTCTTCAACGTAAATCCAAACAATTTAACATCTTCTCGTGCATTTTTATTAATGAATGTCAAGTTGGACGAATCTTGCTCAGCAACTTTGCAATTCTGCCATTGATATGAACACTTTTTGCATCAGGTTTAATTAATTATGTTGATGTTTTTGCAAAGATGGAAGGGAATCGAATTTTGATTAGATAAATAGAGGGAGGAGTACATATATATTGTTTTTTTGGGTCAAGTGGTGTATATATAAATGAGTAAGAGGAAGAGGCCCAAACATACGATAAGAAATTAAGAATATTTGTTGGAAAGCCATCCACGAGGTAAATGCAAACATGGTAACACGGGTTTAGTCCTGAAAACGATGAAATTGCAGAGCCTGCTGTCTGATTTCCCCTCACTTTCAAAGTTTTGGTTTAAACCAAAAATAAACGATGATTTCTCATGTACCCATTTAAAAATGGAATAGCTCCATACTTTTTTTGATTTGATCTGTCATAAATTTTTTCTGAAATGGGATTTTTTTAAATATAATTGAATCATACTCATCAAATATGATTTTCAGGTTTTTCGAAAGAATTAGTCTTATGACTCTTATCTGTAAAAATACATTAAAAAAACAAAAAGAAATATTTAGTTCTACCTCGGAAGCACTCAAACAAGATTCAACCTTGGGGTGTGTTGGTAGTTTTGATATATGTATGTGCTGTGATTTTTTCTAGTATACGTTGTTGCTAAATTGTGATTTTGATAATATATTTGTTATGATTTTGTTGGTTTGGCTATTGTGAGTTAGAAAGTTGCTGTCAAAAAAAATTGTGAGTTAGAAAGTAGTGGTGGTTTGATTTTAGAAACAACCAAGTGTTGGTTTCATTTGGGTCTCTTTTCCGAAATCTAATAACATAGACAACTGATAAAATTGAAAAATTAATTATAATCTACTCTCTTTATGTCTTCCCCTGCTTCCAATTTGCTTATCCCCTCGTCCAATAGCAACCCCTAGTAAGACTTATGTTGGCTACTAAATTTGCATCCTACTTCTTTGAAGGCCGGCGTTAGTAACTGCTTTTCCTGGATTTACAGTATCAAAGTGCAATGTCCCTCTGATAATTTGATCCAAAGCTGAATTGGTGTGTGCCTGTGGCATTTCTCTTTGTCGTAAAATCTATGTTCAAGTGTCATGTAGAATATCTTTATCTTGTAGAACAGTAGCTGTAATGTAAAAATTGCCTAATGTAATTTCCCTAGTTGTCTTTTCACATTCCATTAGGATTCTCTGTTTTTTTCTAGTTCTAGTAACCGTTATGATATGACAATCTAGTTGTTTATTAAAATTCTCAAGCTTAGATTTATTAAGTAATTTTTTGTTTAAGCTTCTCTCAAGTACGGCTAATTTAATACTCCTTCCGTATCAATATAATTGTTCACTTATAGAAGATGCACACATATTAAGAAGTGCAATTAATTTTAGTAACTTTTTAAAACATATCATTTGTTTCTCTATTTTACCTTTTACAATGTACTTTTATCTCTCATAATTTATTCTTCTCATTGAGACATTATATGTAAAAACATCAATTAATGTTCCATTGGAATTCTAAGTGGACAGTTATTGTGAAACAAATTTTTTCTCTCTAAGTAAACAATTATTATGAAACGGAGGGAGTATATTTTTGTTTTTTTTTACATTTTAATTGGTAAGTCCTTTAAATAACAATATTAGCGGTTGCCTTCGATCCAAATCTGAGAAGAAACTCAAATCGAGAGATGAGAACGAGGTGCTTACCTTCAATCCATGATTGAGTGAGCTTCGATCTATGATTAAGTGAGCTTCAATCCATACCTGAGTGTGCGGTGGGATTTTTTTTTCTTCTAAGAGAGAATGGAGTTTTTCAATCCAAATTTGGTGGAGAAGAGGCAAATCGCGAGATGAAAAGGAGGTCTCAATTTCCATGGCTGAAAAGCAGTGAATCGATTCAAATTTGGTGGGGAAGAAAGGGAATTGCAAGATGAGGTTTCAATCCATGATTGAGTTTCTCCAATAAGAGAAATCGTGAGAACTATATAGTTGGGTTTAACTTGAAGGAGGTTCAACTTAGGAAAAAAAAAGAGAAATCGCGAACTGAGAGATAAGAATCGTGGAAAGGCAAAAAAGAAAGGTGAGGTGGGTTTAACTTAGGATTCTTAGTTTCTTAATAATACTAATCACTCTGTGCAGTATACCCAAGCCCGCGAAACTGAACCGCCGCAAGTAGCTTAGCAACCGCTCCTGGTTTAAAATTTGTTGGTGATTTTAGAATCATCAATGTATTTTAGTAGTAATGTGATCTACTATAGGCTGATGCAATTACGCGTTAGGCTCGGAATCGAGTCAGGTTAGTGCGGAGTGCACGCTCGGTGAGCCAACGCATAATTGACCGCGAATACGAACCGGGGTCCAAGGGGCGGAGCCCCTGGCCGGGGTCCCGCTGGTGACCCTAGTTTGAAAAATCGTGACTTATTTTCGAATAGTTGTGATCATTTGTGCAACCTCCTATATAAGGTGACTTGCAGCCTAAGGTATCTACACAGAAAAACAGAAAACCGAATACAGTAACAGATATTCGAAAACAGAACTCTCTACTTTCTTGATCTGTTCTCTTGTGCCAAGAAGCAGATTGATTGTCAAGTATTATTCCAACAAAGATTTCGTGAACCCAGGCAATTATAGGGTCGAAATAATTTGTTCGGAAAGTGGACGCTCACGATTCTTGACTTTATCCAGGATTATCACACCCAGATTTCTAACAAAATTGACTGCCTCTAACTGCACAAAATGTACGCGGAAAGAAAAAGCGCCGCATAAATCGCCTCAATATTACATTTTGTGGTGGTTACCATGGAACCTCCGCAAAATGTCCACCTCTAAGCGTCATTTTCATTGTAGTGTGTTGTCTCTTAAGGCTACAACTATGGTTGAGTCTCAAAAAATATTTGAGCATAAATCTAACCAATTGGTCGAATTTACGCTTGTGGTAAGATCAAATTTCTTCTCATCCACTTAATGCCTTAATTCAGTTTCCAAAGCAACCCAATTTATAATATACATAATCATCATGATAATATCACATAATTCAACAGTTAAATTTATTAGAGTAAAATACACTCACCCCCCTCAAGATTTGTGAGAATAACACTTAGCTCCATTCTTATCCAAAATATGCACTTCACCCTAATAATAATCTCACAATTACACTTAACTCAATTCTTCTCTAAATTCTACACTCCACCCCACCCCCTTTAACACCATCCAAAAGATGCTAACGGAATATTCTTTTAACTGAAAATTAATTAATTTAAATATAAATACATTACATTATCTTCTAACTAAATAATAAATATACTTTTTTAAAAAAAAAAAAAGTAGCACGAGATAATCATTACTCATTCAAGTAAACAAATCCTTGTTATTTGGAGGGCAGCACAAATGATTTACAATAAAGCATGTTCTGGCCTTCTTGGTGTAATTCCAAATTCATAGAACTAGAACATTTCTTAAACGAGAACAACTTCTGTTTTACTTCTTCCGGATCTGAGTTACGTAGCTTCCAGCTAAGTTTGAAATCATCCTCTTCAAGGCAACAACATTTTCCATCACAAATTTAGCAAAACTTAACTCAATGTCAGAACCATCAAAACTTAAAAACTTTACCACTAAGTTTACTAAAAAAAATTGTCAATAAGTTTACTAAACTTTCAAAATATAATTGTGTTATGACGATATGTGATTACCTTAGTTATTGGTTGTATGAGCACTTAAGCACATGACATTTTAAGTTCTAAAATATAAGTTGTTTAAGGTTATACACAGGTATTAAGAACTCATCATTTAATAAATATTTTGACTGAAATACTCCATATTTAAATTTGAGTTATATTAGAGAGAGAAATATTTTGACCATAATAAACATGAAGTTTAATTATTATTTTTTATTTGGGGGTATTTAAAATATTTTATAAATATTTAGAATATTTACAAAATTATAGTACAATTATTATTTGGTTAGAGGATAATGTAATTTATTTATCATTTATATTTTAATTAATTAATTTGAGTTAAAGGAATATTCCGTTAGCATCTTTTGGATGGTGTTAAAGGGGTGGGGTGGAGTGAAGATTTCAGAGAAGAATTGAGCTAAGTGTAATTATGAGATTATTATTGGGGTGGAGTGTATATTTTGGATAAGAATGGAGTTAAGTGTTATTCTCACAAACCTTAAGAGGGTGAGTGTATTTTACTCAATTTATTAATAAATTCATATCCTATAAAATGTTATTAAGCAGAGTAACTCTTAAGGAATACTCCTAGAGCAGTTGAGTCCCTCCACACACACGTAGATATATAATAAAAATACTCTACTTAAAAGATAAGTGTTTAAATTAAACATGTCATTTCATCATTTTTTCCCCATATATGTTAAATTTCATGTGAATAATTAAAAGTCATCATTTAGTAAATCAACTATATGTTACTTTTCATTAAAAATTGGTTTATACATCCATAAATTATGTTTTTACTCGGCATCAAAAAAAAAATTTCCTTAAAGGTATTGACAGTATGCTCTTTATGTATATGTTAAAATCAATTTTACAAGTAAGTCCAAGTAAAGTTTTTCTTGATTTGGAGTAGTCAAAACACAACTTATCTACAATTGCTCTTGGTGCCTGTCCAGTTCAGTTTAGCTTAAGTCTTAATCTGATTGTGAACCTTTGGAAAAAAAAAGACCAGACTCAATTAAGATGTTTCAATTTATATTATGATAATGTGCTAACCCTAGAAGGCAAATTATTTTGGCCCATTTAATTAATTTAAGTGTTCTAACTTCTAAGGCAGATGAGAAAGATAAAATCTGATTGATGACAACCCAACCTCTCCTCCTCTTTAATCAATAATCCTAACAATGTATCGCTGCTTTCAAGGATTTAGTTAAAGAACTAAATGATAGAGATAAGCTAGTTCAAAATAGAAAGGATATATAAACACCATGAACACTATATAGCTGTAAAATGTATCTCTATATACACCACATAGACCCACTTAGTTATGGTAACTTAATTCATATATCTATAAACACTATTAGTTATCCAATATTCAATGAGAGTTTTCTATACTCTCCCCTCTCCCCCTCAACCACCTAAACTGCGTTTATTGGTGCCACACGATACATAATTAATTAATGATAATGTCATCATTATTATGAATATTTAGTTGAATGCTGGAGCAACCGGGAACTGTTTTGAATAGCATATAAGCGTGTAGGACTGATGTTTGTCTAAATTTTTACCAAAATGCAAAAGCGAGTCTCAATATGATTATTTTGTTATTATCATTTCAAAAAGCAATTAGGCTCTACTAAGCTAATGAATAATGATGATTTGTAAAGCAATGCTACAAACACACACCGACACAATTTTTTCCAATATTTTTTTGGTTAGGAACACACTTTTTTTCCAATATGTTTGTTATTGTTTAATAATTTTGATATAGGTCTTACTAAAAAGGTTAGATTATTTTATTAAAAGTGTGTTTTGTCAATATTTTTCGTATATATCTTTTTAAATTCATGAGAAAATAGTAATAAAAGTAATACTGGTACAAGGCAAAATGATTTGTGGACATATGGATAGTGTAGACATCCAACAAACATTTAAGAGTTAGAAAGAAGAAAAGCGAAAGAAATAGTAAATGTGGTATTTAATTGAAGAGTGTTGGGCCGGAAGAGGATACATCGGGATCATCACATTGAGCTTACATGCTTATTCAAAAAAAATCACATTGAACTTACATGAGCGCACCAAAGTGACACCACATCTTTCACCAAAAACCTTAAGGTATTAGGTGTATAGGTCTTCTCACTTATAAAGTGTTCATTATTCCTTTAATCTTCCAATGTGAGACTTCCTAAAAATCTCCCCTAAAGTGTAAGTCCATCTCAAGCGGAAACCTCCAAATATTTAGACCGTCGTTGGATCTCTATCAACGGGATGTTGGGTCCAGGTGGGCCAGCATCCTGCCTGCAGGTAGCATTCGAAACGGGGCGCTGTCTGCTACGCTATAAGAAATAACGTTGCGCCCTCACTAACACCAATTGGTTTTGGCGTAGTGGTAAGCGCGTGATCCTACAAGTGGTATCAGAGCCTGGTTCCGTGTTCGAATCCCACGGAAGGCATGCTGTGCAGCTAGTTTGGCTGGCAGGTGTTGGGGGGGGATTGTTGGGTCCAGGTGGGCCAGCATCCTGCCTGCAGGTAGCATTCGAAACGGGGCGCTGTCTGCTACGCTATAAGAAATAACGTTGCGCCCTCACTAACACCAATTGGTTTTGGCGTAGTGGTAAGCGCGTGATCCTACACGGGACACGCCGCCTTGCCACCATTGTTAGGAAGACTTTCGACACAATAAGTCGTCACCATGATCGCACTAACCATCGGCTCTGATACCACTGTTGGGCCGCAAGAGGATGATAGGGGATCATCACATTGGGCTAACAAGAGCATACCAATCATATTGGGCTTACATGAGCACACCAAAGTGGATTGGACACAATATCTTTCACCTAAAATCTTAAGGTATTAGGTGTATAAGTCCTTTCACTTATAAAGTGTTCATTACTCCTCTAATCTTCTAATATGAGACTTCTTACTCACACTTTTAATCTTAACAAAAAGAGTCGCAAAATATGGGATGTTGAATGTATGCACTATTTGTTCGGTCTATCTGCAAAGGCACTAAAGCAATGCACGTTGCATTCACACAGAACAATATTTAAGAAATGCAAGTTGCAAACCCTTTAGGACCTTTTATGCCCCCAATTAAGGGGGGCCTTTCACCCACAGCAGACTTTTGTCTTTAACAACGCCATTTTCATATCTTTTGATTTCCTCCATGATGGGAATCATGTGTAGTCACTTTTCAATTGCACCACATGCCTAACTGATTTCTCTTTTAAATTATTGCATGTTGAAGTATAAAGTTTGAACAACTTACAATTACTCTGCCAAATATGGAAACAGTGTGATTAAATATATATTTTTCATAGTGTGAATATAGAATATATAGTATATATTTCCAACAAATTAAGAATTTTAAAACAAAAAGGACTAGCACACAAAATGACATTAGTTACTCGGTCGTATTTCAATGGATAATTTTTTGGCTTAATTCCTCTTTACATCCCTCATGTTTCACGATTGTGCAATTTTGGTCCCCTTATTTTAAAACGAGCAATTTTAATCCCCAATGTTTGTGCCGTGAGCAATTTTGGTCCAACCGTTAATCTTTTAACGGCAGAGTCTGACCTGACTTTCATTAATTGAGCTGGCACTCTTATTGTATTTCCAAGTCATTCTTTTTTTTTCCAAAAAAATTAATCATAATACCCAGATTAAAACTAAAAAACTAAAAATTTCTCAACCCTTGGATCAGTTTGCTTTGGATTAGATCAGATGACAAGGAATAAAAATCAAAATCCCTAAATTCCCAACCCTAATACTGTGTTCGCTTGGATGCCAGAAACAGTAAACCAATGCAGAATTCAAAAACAGGCCAGAAACAAGAGAGAGGCCACCACAATGAAGTGCCAAATTATCAACTTGAAGTGGCATAGATGTTGAACCATAAAACCTCGCTGCCAGTGCAAAAAACCCAGTGCAGAAAACAGTAAACCAATGCAGAATTCAGCAGTAGAACAATGAGACCAGTGCAGAGAAATAAACCAGTGCAGAAAAATAAACCAGTGCAGAAATCATTAGTAGAGCAGTGGATACATTAGGAACATAATTCGACTCCAGCCCCATAAAAATACACAGGCCTTCAAAATGAGGAGAAGACAACAACCTGAAACAACTCTGATTTTTCAATTTCCAGACAAGAGACATCCAATGCAGCATAGAAGCTCAATCAAGGAGGTAATCAGAGGTAATCCAAACAACTCGGATTTGAAATCCAATCACACAGCCGTAGAACCTTCTTCCTGGATTTTCCTTCGACCACGGCGTAATCAAGGGTGATTGAACACCACAACCGCAAATAAAAGGTCCATCACACATGGAGGTCGATGGCGAAATGGAGCTTTCGGGTGCCATGGGAACAACCTTCATTTCTTTCTTTCCCACTTCAATTGCTTCCACTTTGTTCCTCTGCAGTATTCCTTCGATTGCAATTTTAGGGTTCAATTAGCAGATGGATTTATCCCCAATTCAGTTTCACTTTGCTTCCTCACGTGACTTGCACATGCTTCTTAAGTGGTATTTAGTTTTTCTAAAAAAAAATAATGAGTTGGAAATAATTAACAATGCCATCTCAATTAATAAAAGCCATGTCAGCCTCTGCTGTTAGAAAATTAACGGTTGGACCAAAATTGCTCACGGCACAAACGTTGGGGATTAAAATTGCTCGTTTTAAAATAAGGGGACCAAAATTGCACAATCGTGAAACATGAGGGATGTAAAGAGGAATTAAGCCTAATTTTTTTGATAGCAAAAAACTGAATAAAAAAATAAGAAACTGCAGTAGCGAGTTCCATTGAAGACTTCTCTGCAAATTAAATTTCATACATAAAAAGCTGATTGTAAATAACATATACTTTTTTTTTTTTTGAAATTGGGTTTCATTCAAAGAGAAGAAGCCACAGAGGCAAAAACATCATCCTGGATGAGAGAGGAAACCTCCAACGGAGCCTCTTCAATCCAAACCAAACAGCCTAAACGAAAAGCAAGTTTTGCCAACGCGTCGGCAACAGAATTGCCGGTCCTACGAACGAAAGTAAAAGTAAAAACATCAAAACTACAAAGCAGTAAACGACAATCCTTAACAACTGTTTCCAAATGGGAGAAGCCACCCTCTCTACGTTCCCAATAGTTGTATAGCACCAAGCAATCCGTCTCAACCCAGATGCGGCGAAACCCCAATTCCTTTGCCAACCCCAAGGCCCAGCGCAAAGCAAGTGCTTCTGCCAAAACCGATGAAAGAACCGGGCCCATGGTCGATGTAGCAGCAGCCAAGACCTCCCCCTCCTTGTTCCTTGCTATAAACCCGAACCCAGCCTCATGAGATTGCAGCAATGAAGCATCAAAGTTCACTTTAAAAATTCCTGCAGCTGGTCGACGCCATGAAGAAACATGCTCGCGGCCATGGCGGTGAGGAGCAGTTAACTGGTTGCTCGACGGGCGAAGGCTAGACGCTCGCAACAGGATCTGATCAACAGAGCTTTGCTTCGCGCTGAAGAGAAGATCATTACGTGCCTGCCACACTGAATATAAGATGGAGAAAAACATACCAATGCCATTACAATCAGCTGCACCCAGAAATTCAGTAAAAAATTCTTGCACCGAGCACTCCTCATGAAGACGAAACCCCAGCGGAGAGGCAAACCAGACCTGTTTGATAAACGGACAAAAAAAGAGAGCATGCTCATGTGTTTCCGGAGCCGCTAAACACCGAGGGCACAATGGATCCGTTGCCACTCCTCGACTGTGTAATAACGCACGAACAGGTAGCAAGTTGAGGCATGCTCGCCATGCCGTTTCGCAGCACCTCGGTGCTACCTCTGCCTTCCAAAGTTTCAACCAAAGAGCTGGCCTCATAGCTGGAGCTGAAGAGCCCGATGCCACACGCGCATGATGCTGATTTCGGATGAATTGATAACCTGTTTTGGAGGAGTAGCATCCATCAACAGTAGCTGGCCAGAAAAAGCTATCCTCCTGATGATACATGGGCAAGGGGACAGAAAGGATAGCTGTTGCAGTAGGTGGCCAGCACAGGAACTCAACCTTGTCACGGTCCCACCCCCCTCCATTTGGAAGCATTAAATCCGACACATGAGTGACATGAAGTTCCGCTGCCACATCCTCGCGGTACACCATTGGGGTTGAGGAAGGGATCCATTTATCGTCCCAAGCTCTAATCGTTTTGCCATCCCCAACTCTCCAAAGACCTCCTTGCTCAAAGACCCAAGCTGATCCCAACAAGCTAGACCATGCATAGCTTGGTCTATAACCCTTCTTAGCTCCAAAGATTGTTTGTCGTGGGAAATATACAGACTTGTAAACCCGTGCCAGCATAGTATTTGGCTTCGACATGATTCGCCACCAGTTCTTCCCCACCAAAGCGATGTTAAACGCTTTAAAATCTCGGAAACCCAAGCCACCCTTGCATTTGGGTTGGCAAAGAGAATCCCATTTGAGCCAATGAACACATCGATTGTCAACATCACCACCCCAATAGAACCTGCTTATCATGGATTCAATTTGAGAACATAAACCATCCGGAAGGAGGAAACATGACATCACATAAGATGGAATCGCCTGTGCAACCGCCTTCACTAGCACCTCTCGTCCAGCCCTGGATAAAACTCTTTCTTTCCAACCTTTGAGTTTCTTCCAAACCCGCTCCTTAACAAAGTTAAAAATTTGGGTCTTTGACTTACCAATAATGGTTGGTAGACCCAAATACTTGTCAAAATGCTCAACAGCCTTTACATTCATTAACCCTTTAAGGTGATTAAAACAATTATCTGGCACGTTTCGGCTACATGTGAGCGTTGACTTGTCAAGGTTAATGACTTGTCCTGAAACTCGCTCGTAAGTTGAAAGAATTTCCTTCACACTCTCCACCTCCTCTGGCGTAGCTTTTGCAAAGATTACACTATCATCTGCAAAAAGTAAGTGAGAAATCACAGGTGCTGATCGAGCTACCTTAACACCATGTAAAGAAGAGGACATTACTGCTTTATTAATAAGCGCAGAGAAAACCTCACCACAAAGGATGAATAGATAAGGGGACAAGGGGTCACCCTGTCGCAACCCTCTCCCCGGGGCAAAGGGGGTTTGGGGCGCTCCGTTTAGTAAAATAGAGAAATTCACTGTGGTTACACAACTCATAATGAGGTTGACCCAAGAGAGAGGAATCCCATCTGTGTTAAAACACTCGCCAAAAAAGGCCACTCAACTCTATCATAAGCTTTGGACATATCAAGCTTTAGAGCCAGAACGCCATTACGGCCACTTGTTTTCTTTTTCATAAAGTGAAAACATTCAAACGCCACGAGAGCGTTATCCGTGATCAAACGACCAGGGACAAAAGCACTCTGGGCCTCACAAATAATATCCGGCAAGATTAATTTTAATCTGTTCGCCATAGTCTTAGTGATAATCTTAAAGATAACATTACAAAGACTAATGGGCCTGAACTGGTTAGCATGCAAAGGTTTTTTAACCTTAGGAATAAGCACTAACAAAGTTCGATTTATAATACCTGGTGATATAGAGCCATGTAAGACATGAAGACAGAACTGAGATATGTCCTCACCAATAATATGCCAAAACTTATGATAAAACAAAGCTGGCAATCCATCAGCGCCTGGGGCCTTATTTGGGTGCATTTGGAATAAAGCCTCCTCAACATCCTCTTTTGTGAAAGGCCTAGTGAGGATCTCCAGATGGTGAGCTGTTAGTCGTCCTGCGACTAGGGAGGTCACTGAGTCAATATCAATAGGACCTGCAGAGGAAAAGAGAGACATAAAATAGTCAGCTAAAACACGGTAAATGTCCTTGACCTCGTCCACTGTTCTGCCATCCTCAGTTTCGATTTCTTCAATTGAATTGCGCTTCCTGCGTTGGGAAGCTTTCCTGTGGAAGAAACCCGTGTTTCTATCACCATGTCTAAGCCAAGTTGCCCTGGACCTTTGACACCAAACAATCTCTTCCTGTTCCAACAAAGCGTCTAGTTGCCCCTCCACCGTTGTTGTTTCTTCTACCACTTGCTCAGATTGTACACGTCTCTGTAAGGCTTGGAGCTTTACCCGTAAATCAGCCACTTTCCCTGAGACATCCCCAAAGGCCTCCCGTCCCCACGAGCCCAAGTGTTGGCCTACCGAAGCAAGCCGATCAATACAGCTCCCTCCCCCAGAGCTCCAAGCCTCCGCGACAACCTCCATGCACTCCTCATTTTTTTGGAGCCAAACCTCCTCAAAGCGAAACATTCTCTCACGTCTAGTCTCCTCCTGCTTACGTCGAACACCAAACCACATGCGAATGGGGTTATGGTCCGATCTGTAAATAACATATACTGAATGTTTGAATGTTAGTTGTAAAAACATAATTTAAAAATATATCAATTTTAATATGATTCTCTATGTAACGTAACTACCTTTTTTATACACATGCCTCTAAAAGATGAGTTTAATTTATATATATGTAAAATAAAAGATTTTCACACTGTTAGTTAATTGTATTTCAGAGATTACATTATCATTTTAATTTATAAATTAAAATATTTTAATAAAATAAAATAATTAGTTTTGCCATGCCTTTCAAATACTATAATTAGCTGATAGTGCAAAACTCATTTAATTTAATAGACGGTGCATATACTATTTTTTTCTTAAAAAATCAATGTTATATCATATAATGTACCTTATAATAGGAAGAAATTCCCTACCAAATAATATTTACTAAGAACTAAGCATATATATGGATAACTTTCAAAAAAAAGCAGCTATGGATATTGATTTGAACAGTGGCGCAGCACTCAGAAATCAGAAGTTGCCAAGGCAGTGCTTTACAGATGAACTGTTAGTTGCATTTGTATTGAAACTTCTTTAAAATTTCTGGATTCATCCCTAGATTTATATGCAGCCAACTGTCAATTTAGATAGAACCACTTGCTTTTGTATTATGACATTTTTGTCTTCAAATTTATTTATTTTTCTGGGACTGATGTTTTCCCTATAAAGAATTTTAGTCAAATATTTACAATTCGTATTTCTAACTGCCACCTAACTATGATCATAGTTAGTTTAATTTTCCATCAATTTAGGAAACTTTATAGTATATAGGAAGAAGAAATAAAGTTGTAAACTCTTATGAAAAGTGTTTTTTCTTCTTCTTTTGTCCGTAATCTCAATGAAAGTGATACAATAACGAAAAATGATTTTGACTTTATAATCTTAAACTTTAATTACCAAAGGCATTTAGCTTAAGTCTTACGAAAAGGAAAAAAAGTAAAAGATGGAGAGATTTTAGCTCCTTTGGAGAAATTGAAATAGCCTATCTAACCTATTACATCTGGCAAGCCATATATAAAGGAAGGTGGAAATGAAGAGAGTGCACTTGATTTCTTATATATAGATCTAGCTAGGACCAAGATGTTTTCTTAGGGCATCTGTTAGAAAATTTCAAAAGTTGTTTATTATTTATTTAAATTACTGAAAAAGAGTCAACCATATTCATTTTTTTCAAATATTGATACTTGAAAGTCATTTGAGCTAATAGTGTCATCCACTAAAAAAACAAACCCCTTATCATCTTCAAACGCCACCGGAACATCTATCTAATATGAAATTGAAGAGGATTCTAGAGACTGAACAACTCTGGACAAGATTGATCTCTAAACAATTTAACAAATTTTGATCCCTGCAATTAGGAAAATATTGTATTTACGCAGTTAAACATTTTGAGCCGATTGATCAATATCGGAGGGCTCATATACCAAGTTATTATTCCAAGTTACTTATTAATATTTAAAATGCAAATTATTCAGTTAAAATCAGGCAGCTAAAAATGTTTTGACAGGATATCATATAATCACGACATGGATATCATCACCCACTCAAATTTAGATTTACTCCACTTGAAATCCCTAAAATCACAGCAGGTTTAACTATGTAGTCGTCCGATCAAAGTTCTAACAACTCTAAAGAGACCTATTTCTAGTTCATAGTCGTCGTTTTGAATTTGAACTACCGGATCAAACAGCTACCGAACCATGACTTCAGCAACTTTAGGAAATTCCAACAGCAGCACAACCGGAACCCGCTCATTTCCATCTCAAACCAAGTGTGCTCTTTAGCGCAAAAGATAATTTTGCAGAGATGCCTGATCAACAGATAACACGCACGATATCTAGCATTCCATAAACAGTACAGTAAAAATAATTTACATTGAGTAGTATTGCATGGTACACTTTGCACAAAAAAATAAAAACTCCACAAATATTTAAAAAAATATAAACATTACAGTGTCACAAAGGAAAATTTTGGAGCTAGAATCGAGCAACACATTTAAGAAAATACAAATCCTCAAGGTCTTCCTCCAAGTCACCTTGTCTTCAAATATGGAGGGAACACTCAATTCTGCCAGAGCGGGGCATTCAATGCCCCCCTATAATATAACTGTGTTGAACAAACTACCTTTAACACCACCAATGGAGTCAGTTTGCGCGTCGTACCCAAGAAACAGGTGGGTGTAGACTCTACCAAGCTTGGTATTTGTTAAGCCCACAAGGAGCTCAGTTTAGATGCAAGTTTGGCACTCTTGTAGTCCTCTCGAAGTTGAATAAATCTGATGCGAGGCAGAGAAATGAACATTTTCATCAACAAACATGAGCAATGACATCGGGTTATTTGATTATGGAGTATTTCGTGTGAGGGATAAGATAACTAATAATAAACACCACCAAGACTTAATACTCCAAGTGGGGATTTGTCTAACACCCCAAAAACCTTACCTAACAAAACTATTCAAGCGAGTAAAGAAATTGGATCCAACGTAATTATACCTTTGTGCATCTTTCCGAATGCTAGGGGTACCCTCAAACAAAGTTGAAAGGCTCTCGGGAGCGACAATAAAGACATTGGCCATTCTACAAAATATCATCAGAAATTAGCTTGTAAAAAATAGGAGGCAGGGACAGATATTTAACACAAAATTCTATATGTTGTTCAGCTTACATGCCCAACAATTCAAATTTCTCATCAACAGAAGGAGCATTGAAACTACGCACAAATTCTCCATATTCAGTAATGTCACGTTTCAGTCGCAATCCCCCACTGCAATACAACACACGTGAGATGCGGACAGAGAAAAGTGTTCAGCCATTATAATACTTAAGATCTAAAAAGACCCTCAAAGTAGTATGCATTATAGTATTATGTTTTGCAACAAGCTAGACAGATCAAGGAATGAAAGATCCAGGTCAATTACCTTGGATTAAATGTATATTTCTGCCAATGATTTAGCAACACCTTGTGCAAGCGATTCCCCTATAATGACAACATATACCATGTTATCAATGAAACAAAGACAAAGATCCCAAATTAACATCATATTCACCATTCCCATCCAATATCCTCTAAACTTATGATGTATAATTGATATTAACAGCTTAATGCAAGTAAGAAATGTAATAAAACTAACATGTACATCGCAATGATTACTTGGCACATGTGAAATCACTTCATGCAAGTAAGAAATAAGTAGTAAGACTAATGCACAGTCAGCTTAATCGAAATGCTTTGTTAATTTTTGCCGAGTCAATTTTCCTTTAATGTTTTCTTGCAATATTTGGTGTCTTGCTCTTCATTCCCCAACAAATAAGCTTAACTATACGCTGAGTGTTAAAGGCAGGGTTCAGATCATGAGTGTAAAAGATAAAGTTCAATCGATGTTATCAAGGCAGAAGAAAAAGAGTTAGTAACCCCCATTCCAGACCCAGTAACAATGAAGTTATAGGATTGGACTGACAGGCTCCAAACTTTGAAGAATTTGAATATTAAAATCTAAGTTGATGGCATGAAGTATACTGTTAAAAGAAGTGGAGAGTTTCAGGCAGAATTGATGGACGCCATCAAGAAGGCTTATCCCATAAAAAACCAACAGCTAATAGAGTTGCTCGCACCAAATTAGCTACCCAATACAGAATGGGTTGACTTCATGTTAAATGACAGTGGGATCTTTTGACACAACAAATGAATCATCTTACCCACGAGGCCATGACCCCTCTTCCTCAGTAAAAGATTGACTCAAATGATAAACTCAAATGGATTCCGCCTAATAAATAATTCCATTTAAGAACTACCGGCTGCAAAAGATAACTTCCAACCAACGATACTTTGTGAACCTTATAAAATATCCGCCTATTTGTTTTCGTACAAGCAGCCACCTATTTGATTCAATAAGACATCAAATCAATATATTCAAGGATCATATTAACATATCATACCAACTCAGACAGGAATGCTTGTTTGTTAAGACCTTCTAGGGCAGTGAAAGCAGACTCCAGCACACGAGAAAGATAAGCCACAACCCTGACAGAGAAAACCAAATATACTAGTTAGGATTACAAAGATCGAGAATTTAGGCAAAAAAAAAAAATACAAGATATCACTCAATGCATTATCTGGTATGAAATGAAATCAGCCTCAAATACCTACATTACGTAAGATTCAAACTTGGTTCCCTAAATAACATTGAGATCTGTATTCTTAATATATATAGCCCAGCCCAGCTATGAATTCCAGACAGGAAAGGAAGATCAGGAGCTGGTCCTTTGGTGGCTCGGCCAATCTGATCAAACCTTCTAAATCCAGGAGCAAAGAAACCAGTAAACCAGTACTAGAGACATAATTCAATGTTTTCCTCCATAATTCAACTTATATACCAACAGATATCATATACTCATATGATATATCTTTTTACGCCTTGTCATATACTCATTAATATGCGTGTATAAAACCCTGGTTGGATATTGAATCCTTGAACCTATGCTTTTCTTGGTTCATTGACTAACCCAGTTTCCAAAACTCTACAACAACAACATCATCCAAGCCTTTTCCCATTAAGTAGAATTGGCCAGATGAACCAGAACCAGTCTATTCCATATTGTTCTGTCATATATAAAGTCAAAATATAGATTATTTTCCTGCAAATCCCTCTTAATGATTCTGACCCTTAGTTTTCCTATGTCTCCCACTACCCCTAACTATTGAATACTACTCTTCCATCTGGTCAACCCTCCTTACAGGGGGCTTCTACGGGTAATCTTTATACAGGCTCAAACCCTCTAAGAAGAGGCTCTGCCATGATTTTAACGATGGGAGCTACCCCAACTTTTCCATAAGTTTGAGTGGTATTTTTCCATCGTAAATTATACCAGATTGGAGCTATCAACAATGAAATATGCATCAAGAATGAAATCATAAAGTTACAAATGTAGAGCAAAGTAAAAATAATTTAGTTCCAACCATGCAGAGATACAGAGATATTAATCACAGAAAATATCAATACTAGTACTAGTTTCAGTTCTCCAAGTAATACCCCACCTTGCACAGGCAGTGGTTGCCCGGTGGTCAGGAGCCATTCCGTCATCAGGTGATCGATAATCTGTTGCCTTCTGCTCAGCTGAAAGCAATCGCTCAACCTGCAAAGTGGTTAAAGAGTTTAGAGACTAGAACTCGAACTTCATAGGAAAATGAACACAGGAAATATCCAGAATCTTAAAATACCCCAACTCTTTATTACATGGATGAAAATGACACAGTACCCATTAGGATGCATAAACATACACACATATACAGAGTGATGCCATGTAAAAAGTTTTACTTTAGGCAATTGAACACTGGCTATCACACACCACAACTGACCTCAGCCATGACAGTTTCAATGCACTGTTGTAATCCTTTGTAAGCAGCAGCCTCTGCACTGGACATTGCTGTAGCCATTTCCTCACAAGAAGCAGCATGTGCACCATCCACAGGGAGCAAAAGCCGAGATATAGAATTTGCAAAGTACTGTATAGTATTATTCAGTTTAGTTATGGATTTTTATTTATAGTTTAAAAAAGTTAATTAAAAATCATGGTTCTCATCGTACTTGTTGAATAATAGCTACACTGCTTCCAGAGCGTTGTACAGCAACCATGAAAGATCTGAAACTGCTTTCACCAGCAGCAGCAGCAGCCTCTGCCTGTGTACCAACAAACTAATTCTTCAACAAGTTCCCTTAAACGAGCTCCTATTTGATACTATGATAGACTCATAGACATAAATATAAGCATGCAAAAAGTTTCATGTAATTACAGCAGATGCAGCTGCAGCAGCCACTCTACGGCTAACGCTTGTACCGAGCACAAATCTTTCCCTCAAATTAGCTGCTTCAGTCAGACTGTCTCTAGCCCGTTCAAGCCCATCTGCTATATATTGACTAACCTGTAAAAGGAATAAAAAATGGCCCCAGAAGAATGAACTCCATGCCACAGCATGTATCAAATACTTGAGTGCTGACAAATTGTGAAATTAACTTACTTGGTCCAGTAGGGAAGTAAATACTGCTTTTACATTGGTTGCCAGTGTAGCAGGCTGTGAAAGAACAATAATTTCTATTATGCTTAGCAAGGATTAAAATATCAAATCAAAATATCAGCATAATATCTACCTAAAAGTTGGAAATGCCAAAGAGACACAAGAAATATCATGAAGGATGAATTATTTCAGAAACATTTTGAAGATAATGCTATAATTCAATTAAAAAAATTAACCATAGCACACATGAACAAGACTGTTATTTTTTATATTTGCCCAGCTTATAAAACAACTATTTCCCCGTACAATTAGTTTATTGACATCAAATGAATTTTAACATAAATATACTTGTTTACTAGCCAATCTAAACTATTTAAGAAGAAAAGAATGGAAGAAAAATCTAAACTTGCCAGAGTACAAGCCTGAAAAAAACAAAACAACCTGACGCATTATGCTTCTTGAACAGCATATCAAGACAGCAACATTTTTAATCCAACTAAACAAAACTGACTTAACAGAAGGTCCTTACAAAAGTTACTGAAAGCAACTACTAGTTGCAAATGATATATTCGAAGAAAAATACCTTCCCCAAATTTCAGTCACAGAAACAATTACCTGAGAAGAAAAGAGATTGCATCTTGAGATTGCTTCTTCATTCCAACGCACAAACTCTGTTACAACGGTGACAGATATTTGCTGCTGAGAAGAAGCTACTGAAGCTCCTTTTGAGCGTCCAATTGTCCCAGAAGAATCAGAAATCTGGCTTTCAGCTCGCAATTCTTCAATCTGCATTGCACTAACCCACATATAATTTTCTCACAATTAAATCTAATTTGGACAGGTGAAAAACTGAAATAATTGCCAACCTTCACTTTATATAATTGTCTAAGAGATGCCTGCTCATATTCATGGTATTCATCCTTGTGACTTGAGAACAAGGACTCTGTCAGACCTGAACCATCAGAGAATTTTGTGTTATGTCACAAAGTAAGAAATTAAATATCCTAAATCTAGCACAAATCATGGGACCTAAGGACACACTGACATTCATTTAAAAACTCTTACATTTGAATCGACCTAATTATATATGTTTTTAATATGTAGTTGGAATGCAAAGAAAAATACAAGACTAAAGCATATATACCATTATTCTTAATGCAAATGTGCTCCCAATTAATATATTTTGCTTATAAAATAAAATATTCATGAGATAGAAAGAATGCAAAAAGGAAGCCAAAAGTCCTACTCGAAAATTTGCCATGAGGCAAGACTAGAGCACATGGAGTCCAAGTTTGAATAGAATTTAATCTTTTCCACTAAGCCATATGATTATTAAATCACTGGGTTTGCCATCAAAGTCACACCACCAAACAGAATTTATTGTCAAAGCAAGAAGTTAAAGCATTCTCAGTTTTTACCCCCATTCAATAAATAAATAGCAAACCCCTAAAACAACTGCAATATAACTTCACTGCATCATATTACATAGCAGGCAGATCACCACCCTTAGAATCATGAAAATATAATTGGGGTCATGTCTCACTATGAAACCATTTGTGTACTTAAGTGTTGCCAAAAAATACATCTAATGAACAGACAATATGATTCCTTCTAGTACCATTTACATCTATATTCCAAAATATTGTTCCTTTTGATATTAGTTCATTAGTCTGCAGTGAAGAAAATCATGAACATTGAAGCAAATTCATTACCCTCAACATCCAAGTCACCACATCCCACAGCTCGTAGATCTCTGGCTAGTTCTTGAGTCTTTTCATATGCCACTGCTAGCATTCGAAGATACTGAAACCTCAAATCAAATAAAAATTACATTTAGATCAGCCTGCAGTCTAAACTGGCAATAGGGCTAATGAAGGTAGTTGTTTAAATGTACTTACTAATAGGAGTCCACCTTCCTCCACAGAAGGTAAATTCACAAGAGATGGTTTCACTAACAGTTTGTCCAGAAGGGCAGTAATTCGCTGCTCCAAAACTCGCTGCATACAGAATACAAGAAAAACAATTACAATTTTGGTTTTGATGAATACACCAAACAAAACTATCTGCTCAAAGAGACTATTCAGTGAAGATCTTATCATTTGGCACCTGAACTAAAATCGACATAACTTCACTGGGTGAAGGGAACACAGCCGTGATTGTTGCGGCCTCTTTACGAACAGTGTCTGCAACAAAATTGATGTTCATTATGGATTCTATCGAGAAATTATTCATATTACTAACAGAAGAGGTTATACTTCAAACCTGTGATTTCTTTGTACAAAGATGAAAGCCCACGAGTAACATTACTAGGACTAGCTTGTGCAGCCTGGTCACCAAGAACCAGCCTAGTGTCTGCATTCATTACTTCCACATCAATAAACATGGGACGAGTTGCTACATAATGTTGCATGGCACTTGTTCCCCTGTTGAACTGCATTAAAAAGAGTAATTTAGTTAGATGCTTCATATATCATATATTCAATATTCAATATTTAATACATTATTAAATGCACTCAAACTAGTTATCTCTTTTATCTCCAACATA
Source organism: Lotus japonicus (assembly GCF_012489685.1). Lineage (NCBI taxonomy): Eukaryota > Viridiplantae > Streptophyta > Magnoliopsida > Fabales > Fabaceae > Lotus > Lotus japonicus. The sequence continues at coordinate 81,076,018 of NC_080043.1, read as the reverse complement.
AGAAGGTAAGGAAAATACACTGCCAGCATAGCATAGAAACATTCGAAAGCAACCTTCCAGACCACTACATTGTACAAATCATGAATTCATGCTTGGGCTATATAATGTTGAATGTAAAATATGGTTTGAATCAATATGTGGACCAATTACTAAACATTAAAGTTCATGTAGTATTGGTAATACAATGTACAAAGAAAGTACAATGTTGCCTGAGCAATAGTCAGAACAACAGTGTCCTGTAATGCTGCAATTTTATAATAAGGAATTAGCACGAGCCTGGATGCAAGAACAGATCCAACTTGATGCACTGGCTCTTGGACTGAAATTGAATTTAACAAGTAAAACAAAAATGTAATATAAAGGCTGGAAAAGAACCATGTCCATGAGAGAAATTATATTAATTTATCAGGCTCTTACGTGAGGATATCAAGTAGCATTGCTACTATCAATGTTCATTTTTTTTTTATCTTATCAGTAAAAATTACAAAAAACAGGTCTGAATGGCTGTAGAAATATGAGAGGGCGGGAGTAAGGGGGACAAAGAGAGAGGGGTGTAACCAGGTACAAGTGTACAACCGTACAAGTACAACAAAACGTTATTACCTGAGACAAAATTTTGGCACATTCTGCCATGGTGGTCAATTCTCTTTTTTGTGAAGCTGCATCAAACCGAGAAAGCAATCTATTCTCCAGTTCTGCAGAAGTTGTGAAAATTTATTAAACATTACTAAAGGAAACCAGAAACTCAGAGTTTAACATTCATGGGGTACCACTAAATATTTTAATCCTAGCCTTATTAAGAAGCTCAGTTATTTTAAAAGGATCTTGTTCTTATATTCTTAAAGGCAAGAAAAGAAAGCAAAATTCTGACCATGTGCCATATAGCATGGTAATGGGAAATGGGAGAACGGAGCTACTATTGAATTGTGTGCCTCAAGGCCAAATTAAGCCATTTGCTATCAAGCTTCTCATCAGCAGAAATAGGGTAGTAAATAACATTTTCCATGTGATTTAATTCCTATATATTTACATTTGTGTAACACACTATTGAATAAAAATAAGACATGATAAAAGCAAGTCATAAAAAATTAGGCACTTTCTTTCGTGATAAATAACACATAGCATGGATAAAAGCAGAGCACAAGAAACCAGGAAGAACTGCTTCAGGAAGCTTTTCAAATATGAGCTCCTCGTTGCTCAGTAAATCAATTTGTATTCCAATTTCCAAATGCTAATTGGTTGTTTAACAAATAGGTGAATTCCAGAAGACCAAAGAGATGGATGGTATTGACCATTAAGCCTAATTAGCACCCTGTAGCATGAACCTACTTAATAAGCACAAAAATTGGTCACTATCATTGATAAATCAATCTGTCTTTGAAATCCCCCATACATAAATAATCAGATATTCAGCTTTTAAAAGATGCTGGGCTGAAAATATTATCAGCTCAACAGAAAGCACAATCTCACAGATCACAAAAATCTTAGATCTAGATTAATGTATTGCATCAATCATAATTTTCTTATGGAAAAACAATGCTGTAACAGTTTTAACAGTTTTACCTTAATGAAAAAACATATAAAGATTTCATAGATAACATACTTCAATTTTAAACAAAATTTAACTTGTTCAAGTATTTTGTATAATACTGACCATTGCAGTAGTCCTGTAAATTAGCAACTGCAACTTCTAATCCTCTGCTAGCAGTTGCATTTCCCACAGCAGTTGTGATACCATGTCTTCCGATATCTTCCTCAGCAAATGACCCTGAAAGTTAACAGAATCAGCACAGCACTGACATGATTTAATTAAAGCATTGTAAAAAATTTAAAGAGACATTTTAATTCTTACGTAATTTTTGGGCAATTGAAGCAGCCTCAGCAACACGGCTATCATCAGAAAAAAGAGGCGAAAGCTCCATCAGATCGCCTGGGCTGCTATTGAACTCCATTAAGTACTGCAGAAATTAATCAACCATAAAGGTCAATTTCCCAACATTAATGATGGCATAAACCAGATGAATGTACCAGTATTTACTTTTATCAACTCGATTGTCTGGCTCGCAGTTTCTCGCTGAGCATCTGCACTCTGACAACAAATAACAATATTTGAAATGAGATTAGATTTCAAACACAACGGACTAGTTGACCTACCTATAAAACATATAACACCAATACATAATACAAATAATGTGAAATCACAATTCAACTACTAAACATGGTTGAAGCTTGGAAGAACTCATTACCTGGAGATGATCTCCTATCTTAGCAGCTGTTTGGCCAACACTTGAAATACGTGAATCCAATCTCGCAAAGCTATCAAACAATCCATCTACACCTTTTTCTAGCTGAAAAGGTAATAAAGGCACACCGACATGAAATTTTAACATGTCATTCCAATTCAGACCTTCCAACAGATTATTTAGGCCTGGTTAGATAACAAGTTATAGAAGATCCCCATTCCCCAAAAGAAAAATTCTCGCAACACACTCTTTTTAACAAACTTTCTATTATCGGTCCATTCTCTACAAAGTCAATACACTCTTCAAAAACTAATCCTCTGGCTTTTTAGAGAATGATGCAAAGATAAAAAGTGTGTTTCTAGCATCCTCTTCCTCATGAATAAAAAAACCAAAACATTAAAATGGGAGCTAATCAATGATATTTGAAAGGGAAACAAAAAATAAAAAGCGATTTCCGACGTCACGCGGGTAATAACTAACATCATCTTTTTCAATTTATTACACAAGGTCCAGGATAGAAAAATGCTTGCAGATTCTAATATAATATACCACAAACAAAACAGATTCCATAGACACTAACCTCACCAAGAGTCTTCCTATGCTTGGAGTCTTGAACAGAAACATCTTTCTTAAGATTGTAGAGTCTCCCATCAATCTTCCACCCAAAACACAATAACAACACCCCAAAATTAACATGGGTTTCAACCCAAAACCCCAAATTGAATTCTAAAAAAGGAAATTAATTTCTAGATAACCTGTTTACGAAGCTCAAGCAGCTCCTTACAAGAATCCTTGAACAACGACAAGAGCTTCTCAACATCTGGAAACAGAGGACTCGAAGCCGTTTGGGAGAATTTGGATGCATCGGACGATGGCGCTCGCATATGGCCATTCGGCAGAGAATCAGCACCGTCCGATTCCGCTTCTACTTTGAACGACGGAAGAAGCTCGTTCACCAGGTTCCCGAACAACGCATCGAACGAGAAATCTCCCTGAACCAAATCGAATCGAATTGAATTGAATTGAAATTTACTTCGCAAAACCGAAATTGAAAAATTGTTGAAACTGGAAACTAACGGAAGGTACCTTGAAATCATCGATGTCGAGAATGAGAGGGAATGAAGCAGGGGAAGGTGTGGATTTCGAGGTTCTATCGGTTTTGGTTCCATCTCGGGGCTCCCTCATGATGGGACAACAGAGGTGATGATTTGTTGAGATGGAGATGGAGGTGGAGATGGAGATCTATGAAGGAATTGCGATCTTCTTCTTCGGTTGTGTCGGTATTGGTGGCGGTTGAGTTGAAAGTAAACTCTGCAACTGTAACAGTGAAGAGGTGAAATGGAAAACCTTGGTCAGTGGAGTCGAGGACGAAGAAGAAGAAGATGAACGCAACGACAATGGAACAATGTCGTTTGATTTTTTTATTTTTGGCTTAATTCTAGTTTAGGTCCCTGATGTTTCAGAAATGGGCGATCTGCACCCTCCATGTCTAAAAGTTGCAGTCAAGGTCCCTTTTGTATCCAAACTGTGCCAACGAAGCCATTCCGTTAGCTTCCGTCTGTTGACCAAACGGAAATGGCTAACGTGTAATTTTATTTTCTTTAAACATTTTTTTTTGTCCAAAATCCTTCCCCTCAATTCATCAAACCTGATTCCCCCCAAATTTTTCCCAAATTGAACCCTAATTTCATCAAGGTCATTTCAGCTTCTGTTCACTGATTTTGTTTCTCTCTGTTTTTTTTTGTTGACGTTATTTTTGGGTGGTGGGGACAGGGTTTATGAGGTGGCGATTGATAAGGAGAAGGAGACAGTGACTGTGAAGGGAGCCATGGACGCGAAGGCAGTGGTGGCGACCTTGATGCAGAAGCTTAAGAGGAAGGTGGAGGTGGTTCCTCCAAAGAAGGAGAAGGAAGGTGGGAAAAAGGAGATGGTGGCAGTGGTGGCAATAAGAAGAAACAGAAGGGTGGTGGCGGCGGCGGTGGAGGTCATGACGACAAGGAGGAGGAGGAGGGCGGCGGCGACAAGGGGAAACCGGAGCATCAGAAGCAGAACAAGATGGTGGATTTGGCACCTGTTTATGGATATGGGCATCAAGGTTATGGCCCTTATTGATATGGCGATGGTGATCTTCACTACATGGGGCAATTGCACGAAGGTTCATGAGTTTGCTTTTGGGCACAGTTTTTTTTTTTTTTTCTCTTTGTCCCACCCTTTTTCTGGTGTGCTACACTCCACTCCTCATGAAATTATTTGATTTTGTACCTCTTATGAATGAAGAAGATTGATAGAAGAATTAACAGATAAGGATACAGACAAAGTGAAACTAGAATCAAAGGATAAGAATAAAAATGAAATATATTTCCCACTTTAGCAGCTACTTTTTGTGTTAGAAACTAGAATCAATTTGATTTGCAATTGCAAATTCTCTGATGCTATGCTATGATGTTGTAAATTGCAATTGCAAATTAGGGTTCAATTGGAAATATAGGGTTCAATTTGGGAAAAATTTGGGGGGAATCGGGTTTGATGAATTGGGGGGAATGATTTTGGACAAAAAAAAATGTTTAAAGGAAATAAAATTACACGTAAGCCATTTCCGTTTGGTCAACAGACGGAAGCTAACGGAAGGGCTTCGTTAGCACAGTTGGGATACAAAAGGGACCTTGACCGCAACTTTTAGACATGGAGGGTGCAGATCGCCCATTTCTGAAACATCAGGGACCTAAACTGGAATTAAGCCTTTATTTTTTTATTGTTTTCCCATTCAGAAGAAAATTGATTTTTTTTTATTAGGTTACATGGGATTTTGAAATTAATGTAATTTAAGTTGTATATATAAAATTTTTCCATTTTTCGTTTTGCTAAAATGGAGGGGCAAAGTCCCACACAACGAAATATCTACCATATAACATGGTCTCAGTTTCAGAGAGATCTTGATTCAGGAAACAACCCTGTAAAGGAAGATTAAGAACATGAATATGAGAATCGAATGAGTGAGCGCTACGGACCAAGTGATTTCCTACTTTGTTAAGCTCTTATGGACGAAACTAAACTTGATTTTCACATGAGACAAGCTGATATCTCGAATATTACTAAACATCTCCCTGTAAGGTTTTACTGATTCACAATCTGAGCATAACATCTCATAGAATAAAGCTGAGTCACTCTAAATAACCTTGGGATTACTAGAGAGATTTGATGAAGTATGCGATATTTGAAAATGTGTTAACTTTTTCAGGCGCGAGCTATAGATTGTGTGGTTTCTAGATCTTGACGAGCTCTTCTTAGCCACTCATGCATAATTGTGACTACTCTGATATGACTTATGTATGTTGTTAGTCCAACATATTATATTATGTAATCAAATTTTACAACAAAATGAGCATCTTACTAGGTTATGTATTTCTATGACCAGACACAACATTAAGATGTTTTAAGGAAGGCATGGCCACAAATCAGAGATGCCTCCCTCCCTAAACGAGCTATAAAAAGTAGATGGGGCAACCAAGCTTGAGTTATGGGAGGAGATTGTTAGGGGTAAGAGTAAAGATCGTTGTTACAACGCTGCAAACTTATATTCAAAACATATAAAGTGGTGTATCGCCACATATTTAAGAGTCTTCAATCACCTTCCAATACCAACACGGAGTAATCATAACAGTCAGCCTTGAATATTAGACTGCGCCTAGGGGTGGAAATAGGCCAGCCGGCTCGTCAGGGGCCTATGGCTCGGCTCGTCTGAGGCTCGGCCCGGCCTGACTCGTCTATTAAAAAGGCCAGGCTTAGGCTTTTTAAAAGGCCTATTTAACTAAAAAGGCCAGGCCCAAACAATTTAAAAAGCCTATTTAGCCTGATAGGCCGGCCTACTTATATATTATTTTTATTAATAATATAAATAAATATAATTTAATTATATATAATTTAATTTTTTTTAAACTGATGTATACTTTAGTATAAAAGAAAACTCTAAGTCCCTACCCTAACCTAGATTAGAAACGTTCCAAACATATTCAGCATAGCACATCCTCAGCCACACAGGACGCAGGCTGCAGCCAGCCGCCACTACCGATCTACCGCTGCCAAGTCAACCTCTCCTCCAATGATATAGGTTTAGTTTTTGAAATGCAATGATACAGTTTTTTTATTTGAAAATAAAGTGCAATGATATATAAAAGGCTTATTAGCCCGCAAGCCTAATGACCTTCTTTTGATAAAATTGTCTGTTAAACAGGCTTTTAAGAAGGCTTGTAGGCCAGGCCAGGCCCTAGAAAAGGCCAGGCCAAGCCATAAAATTTGGCCTATTGATAGGCCACAGGCCAGGCTTGGGCCACGAAAAAAAAATGCAGGCCAGACTTAAGCCACGCAAAGCTTGACTCGGCTCGGCCTATTTCCACCCCTAACTGCGCCAATAGGCCCTTGCCGCCTATCAGGATGTTGTCGAGGTAAACCATCAATATTTCAACTTGGTGGAGCAATTCAGTGCAATAATGAAACATATGGTAGTATCTGAGCTTTAGGTAGTTGTTGCTTATACTAATGCAAGTTAAGCTCGTCACGAACATATTCACTCTGCCAACGACCATGAAGCCTCTCGTGTCTCGTATATCATGCTAATATATTTATTTTGATGTATTTACTTTGATTATGATTTTTTTTACTTTCTCTTTCTGTATTCACATTTAAAAGTATTTTTGCTTGGATTACGATGATAGTTGTCGATTTTGATATTTGTGTGATTTGATGATGTTAATTATTAGTTATATTTCTCTCTTGTATGTCTATGTTTTTTCTAATCACTTTTTTTTTTCTAAACACATCATCAATAATATCACTAATTTTTTAATTTTCTATTTTCATCTATGTTACACGGGTACGCTAAATTTGACAGAGTATCGGTACCGGGTGCGTACCCGGTACGGGTACGCAGTGGGTGCGTACCAAGTACGTACCCACATGCATCGCCAAACAAAAATAATTGGGTACGCTGCGGGTACGTTTTGGGTACGCCGGATAAGTTTTTTTAAAATAAAAATGAAAAAATTATCCTCAATTTATTCAAAAGACAAAAACCTAATTTACCTTTCACTATTTATAACATACGGCTGATATGAAGAATGAAGAGAGAGAGCCGCTCACGTTCTTCTTCCTCCCATCATGCCACTATTGAATCCCCGTTTTGCCACCACTTAAGTGTCATACGCGACCTGAATCCACCACCTTCTTCGAACTCTTTCTTCTTTTTTTTGGTACAGATCGAACTCTTTCTTCTTTATAGTGGCATGTGATTTCTCTTTTTTCTTCTCTTACTCTATTTCTGAGTTTTAATTTTTGAACCTCTGATTCTTGTTCTTTCTTATTCCCCCATGTGCTTATTCAAAGTTTTTGCAATTCTATTTGGTCTACATGCCTTCTGTATTGTGGTAGAAAACATTTTATTTCTATTATATATATATATATATATATATATATATATATATATATATATATATATATGACTGTCGTACCCCGTACCCGTATCCGTGTAACATAGATTTTCATCTATCAATAGTTGTTGGTGAATTTGGAGTAACATGATTTCATCCATATTCAAACCCCTTAATTGCTATGAGTTCTCCTTGATTTACATGAGAATGGAGTTGTAGTCAAAATATGGTGCAGTCAGCGAATTGAATGAAAATCGAACAGTTTAAATTTAATCGCAACAAATTAAAGTGAAAACATTAACTTAAAATTTGAGTTGTCCCATCTTCTTATAATGACCCTCTGGCAAGTGGCAACTACACTTTTTGACAGCATCAAATACAAAATCGGAAAATCCTTACTCCACATTGGACAGCGCCTTGGCCGTTTGTGTACAATGCCAACATTATTGTTATCAGCAACTTTTGGTTTAACGTTAGACCAAGTCTCCCAAATAATTTCTTTTTGACATTACAGCATTTCATTAAGCCTATTTATTAGAAAGAAAATTCTGTTTAAGGCTAGAAGTAGGAGGCAAAAAAAAAAAACCCATTTGTTTACACGGATTTTTGGTAAACAAATATCCTCTTAGTTCGACTAAAGGAAGTTTAGATTTCAGGGTCCTTTTGAGAAAACGCTTTGCCAAAGTGTTGTGTGTACATGAACGTGTTTTCGACAATAACAAGCAGCTCAGATGAAACTGGAATTTATTGAATACGAGTCGATTACAAAACGGTCAAACAAACTAAAATAACATGAAAACTACATGAACTGCAGATTTCGACAAACAAACTGCACAGAAGAACTGGAAATCAACAAACTGAAATGCGGGGAAACTAAAGTGTTGGTTCTGCAACGTACTCCTTCATCATCACGTTTTGCTCCTTGAGTCTCATTGACGCGGACATTAGAGCTTTCTGGTGAATTTTCAGAGTTTGAGTTGGGAACCCTCTTTCTGAATTGGATTCTCCTATTTATAGAGTTTCGTGTTCTGCGTGTTAGTGGGTCTGGTTTCTCCCACGATCTGATGCTTGCTCCGGAAGTTCTGCGCATGGTGGTGGAGATCGTGTGCTTCAACTGCTCCAACCGTTTCCTGGCCATGTTTTCGACCATCGTGGGGGGAATTTGACTTGGTCAGTGTGGCACGTGTTACATGTGCCTGTGTTTAGCAGTAAATGTTGTTGTCGAGTTTTGCCGCCCCATTAACTTGGTGCAACTTCCTCTTCCTTTCTTTAGTCAGAATTCGACTTCCTCGAGAGTTTTGGGCTGAATGCATTTTTCTTTCTTGGGCCAAAATATTGGGCCAACAGATGCCCCCCAAAAATGTTGATTCTCGACTACCAGTCTTTGGAGAGATCAAGCATTTTTCGCTCGTGCATTTCGACGGAACTTGACGGCTGTTCGCGACTTTTCCTTTTCTGATTTCAAGTCCCATCAGAGATCCAATCGTTTGACTTTTGCTCCAATCAGAGGCTTTAGCGTCTGACCTCGTCTGCCGTGTGCCGTCTCTACTTTAGAGTAATCATGGCCTTTTCCTAGCCTTTTCATTAGGGTTTGTGGTTATATAATAAAATAACCGTTGGATTTCAAAAATTTTATGCATCACCCTGTAATGCAGCTTCACGTCCGACTATTCGCTTGCCTATAAATACGCCATTGTTGGCCTTCTTCAAGCTTTACCGTTCTTTCAATCACTCACGCTTTCAAATCCTCAAGCTTTCGAACACTCAAACTTTTGCCTGATTTTGCTTGTGACCGCCTTCCATCGTTTGGTTTCTATTTTCCCGGTGTATTCTCTGAACATTTCCATGGCTTCTGGTTCTGGTTCTGACAATGTCATCCCTTTGGCTGCTGCTTGTGAGATGAATGAAGCCAAGCGCACTCCCATTCCAGATCCGCCGTATGACGTGGAGAAACGGGCTATCTGGAAATCCCAGGTATTTATTCCTATTTCTGTGAATGGCAATTTACGTGCCATTTTGGGCCCTTTGAAGAAGGCGAAGAAGGGCAGGCCTAACAGTCTCCCTGAGGACTACGAGCATTTTCACCCCAGCATTCGTGGGGATGAGCTCATTCTTGCATTCCAACCTTCTTACCGCTTCCCTTTTTTGAAAGATCCCAAAAGGGCTTTCAGGTCTGCGCCTCCTAACCCATCTGCTGGTGAAGGAGCCTATCTGAGATGGCTCAACAGGGTGGAGGCCAGTAAGTCTGGGCATTGGAAAGTGACTGGCATTTTCGACCTCATTCAGTTGTCGAGGTCGCCGATTACTTACAACCCTGCCATGCTTCTGAGTTCTCTTTTCTTTTGGGAGCGGTCCACCAATAGCTTTCATGTCCCCTTTGGGATGCTTTCTCCTACTCTTCTCGATGTTGCTGCCATCACTGGCCTTTGGGTGGTGGGTGACGATTATCATTCTTCTGCTGCTCCCACTGATCCTATCGCCATTCCGACAGACAACATTGCTTTCAGTAAGTTTATTAAAGATCATTATGTCGAGAATGGTGAAGTCTCCGATGCTGAGCATGTCGCGTTTCTACTGTATTGGCTTTCTGCCTATGTGTTCTGCACCAAATCTTTGAGAATTCCGGCTAAACTTCTTCCTTTAGCTAATCTGTTGCACGAGGGTCGAATTATCGCCATGGCTAGGCTCGTGCTCGGTAATCTATACCAAATGATCAATGAAGCAATCGCCGATATTCGAGATCCTAAAGTGGCGTCTTTGAATGCAGCTGGTCCTTTCTGGCTTCTTCAGCTTTGGATGAATGCGGTTTTCGAACCATCTCTTCCAGCCAAGACCTCTCCTCCTGTGGTGTCTAACACAAGGATCGACGCTTTCAGGCTTGAAGCTCTCACCCCTCCTTATGATGCCTCCACGTTCGAGTTTGACTTTAAGAAGTATTTCACCATGTTTTTCGAGCTGAAACGTTTCCGCTCGAGCTTTGCACCGTATCACAAACCCTCTTACGGCCCTCGGTGGCTAAGGAATTCCTATCCTAATCTTCCCGGTTCGGAGAACCTTTCTCAACACCAAGTCGAGCTTTGGCAGACTATATTGTCTCCCAGGGTGTTAACCATCAACTTCGCCAGTAATGATTTTACTCTTTGCGGTTACAATCCTCAGCTTGTGTCTCGACAGTTTGGGCTGAGTCAAGATTTGCCCAATACCTTGTTCGACAAATCCCTCATCCTCTATCCTGGTACCATCACCAAACGTAGTGTTTTCGACACTACCATTGGTTACTATAACGACGAGGAGCTGCTTGGTCTTAGTCCTTTCAGTTTCACTCCATCCTTTTACGTCACCCAGGCGTTTAAGGCGTGGTGGTCTGCTTATTGGCATGATATTTCGACGCCAATTGAGGATTGCTTCCAGCGCATAACAAACGTTTTTCTTTTGCAGAGGCAGGCCCCAAAGAAAACCAAAGGTATGCATACATCTGAGATCAACGCTTTTCAACAATTCTTCGGTGTAGTGTACTTTCCGGGTCCTCGACTTCAGGAAACGGTTGCCAAAGCAGCTCAAGTTCTTAGGCAAATGTGGGAAGCTAAAGCCAAGAAAACCCGATTGAACCTTCCTTCTGATGAGGACGGTCTTTCTTTTATTATTCGAAAAACTGGCTTTAGGTTCCCACCACTGCCTACTTGTAAGTATGCTTTGGCTTTTCCGGTAGTGCTTCCTAAGTGGGTTGATCATGTAAGTATCAAAAACTTTTACCACAGTGCACTGCCCCCTCGGAAGCGGGTGACCTGGACCAAGCGTTACCTATGGAATTATCCTCTCCATGTGCCGGTTGAAATCTTCAACCACATATCGATAAAATCGCTTATTGGTCAAGGTAATCATTTCGACCTGGCATCTTTGCGATATTTATGGCTTAATCCTCCTTTGTTTTCTTTTTGTAGCTGAACCAATTCCTCGACCGACCCCTCAGGCTTCTCCTCGGGTGGCCTCTGCGATTGTCGAAGTGGAGGATGATGATGATGATGATGTTGCCTTGGCTGATAAGCTCAAGATTCCTAAGGTAATACTGAACCTTGTGAAACTCTGACTTTTACTCGACGTGTATATCTTTGTGATCATTTGCTTTTGTTTCAGAGTCGAAAACAGGGAGCCACCCCAACTACTTCTGCGAGCCAAAAGAGGGCTAAAGGCGCTGGTGAATCTTCTGTGGGAAATCCCTCCCCGGCTAAATCAGCTAGTCAACGTGAGGAAGTGCAGCAAGGTGTTGAACAAGGTGTTGATGAGCAGGCTTCTAATCCTCTGCTTCAAGGTACTACACCAATTCCTGTCGAGATGGCTCAAGCCAAGAAGACCTCCGGGAAAAGGTCTAGTCGCAAATCTGGCAGCTCCTCTTCCCACCATTCTAAGAGTTCAACCAGTTCCAGTCCCCTCAGAGCATCTGGCCCTAAGGTGAATCATTAGCTCTCATCTTGTTTCAATTTGCTTCCTTTTCCTCTTTCTCAATCATTTTTACTTTGATTCTTCAGAGGGTTGGCATGTCTAAAATGGTTGTACCTCGGGCCACGTGGTTTTCCTCCACCAATTGCCTTATCTAGTTCTTCGAGCGGTTTAGAGTCCTCTAGCTCGAGTTTAGACTCTACTGAGTCAGACCCTGTGTGGGACAAACTGACATTCTATTTTAACTCGAAACCAATTGCTTGGCAACATCCTGGTAGTGAACCCTATTATACCAAAGAATGTCGAGATAACCTTTCTAATTTTCCTCCACAGGATATGCAGAACCTGCCTTCCCCTGCTCGTGAAGAAAGCATGCCGCATGATGAAGTGCAGGGTGGTGAGGATCCAATCATTCAGCCTGACCAAGTGATTGGCGTAATGCCCCCACCCAAGGCTGATGTTCTGGCCTCTACTCATTCCGAACCTTCTCCTCGACAGCTTCAAACTTCCCCTCAACAGCCTCGACTTTCTCCTCAGCGATTTCAACAAGATGCTAGAGCCGCTTTGATCTCACCTCATGCTAAGGGAGGTTCAGCTTCTTCTAAGACGGCTGCTTCTTCTCATACTTCTAGTGAAAGGCTCAGTGCTCTTTTGGTCGAGGATCCTCTTTCTATCTTCCAGAGCTTCTTTGATGGTACTTTGGATCTCGAGTCTCCGCCGCGCCACGCTGAAATTGCTGAGACTGCTCAGTCTGGTGGAGTGCCCGATGATAGCCGGATTGAAGCGGCTCTTGTTAAGTTAAAAGGGCTGGTTTTCGATACTGGCTTTATTGGCAGTGTCCGAGTCACTCCTCAATTAGGCCAAGAAGTGAAAGAACTGCTTGCCTTCCTCTTAAGCCAACAACTTGATCAAATTCAGGCAGATGCTCTCGTCGAATTGCAAACTCTCGTGGTCGATGTTGTGGCCACGCTTGACAAAGCCATTGCAGTGGAGCAATCTATTGAAACTAAAAAGGCACAAGTGGTTTCCAATACCAATGGCCTATTGCCCGCAAAAGAAGAGGCTCTCAAGCTGACTGCTAGGAGGACTCTCATTGCAGCTGAGTTGTCGAGTGTTGATGCTCGACTGGATGAGCTTCACAGGGAGGTAGCCAGACTCGAGAAGCAAAAGGCTATGTTGATTGATGAAGGCCCAGCTGTGAATTCTCGACTGAATGCGCTGGCTGCTGAGTGCACGGGCGTGATGCTCTCGACCTCTCAACTTTCTAAAGAAGTAGCAGCGGAACAGCGTATGAAGCAAAGCTTGGATTGTAGGATTGCTGCTGCTGGGGTTCAGCTTGAAGCCTTCAAGTCGAGAATTTAGGCTTCATGATTGTTGCTTTATTGTAATGGCCATGGATCTATTATGGCCTTTGTTGCCAACTTTATCATTCCCGTCCTGTAACTCTATTCGATTCTAATTAATGAATGACTTTGTATTGGCAATGCTCGACATGCTTTATTTCTCGATTTGCATTTTATCGTTGAATCAGCTTTCGCTACATTACTCCTTGCATTGAATTGCTACCTCACCTTTTAACTTGGTGCTTAATCTAACCTTTCAGCTTCCAAGTTTCTTGGAAAACCACGATAATTTATAACGCTTTTATCACGTTTCTGTTCAACGACTCAAGAACTTCCTTCACTTGTGGTAGTGGTTGACGTGGCTTGCCGTGTTTGGCTGACGCTTTGGTAACTGCATGCTTGCATTAATACGTCTGTTTGTTACTTCCCTACTATAAATGAAGCAGTTTTCTACTCATCTTTCAACAGCAACTCTTTTCTTTCCATTCTTCCCTTCTTTCTGCGATTCAAGAACCTTTCATTCTTCACCATGGATAGCAGACTAATTCTTCGTCGTATCAAGGACTTGGCTTTCCAAGAGAACCTTTTCCAGAACCTGTATGACTCCTCTGCTGGCCTTGATGAGCTTTTAGGGCTCATTGATCAACTACTTCATAGGCCAATCGTTGCGCGCGTTAGAATTCCTCTTCAGGAGTTCCAGGGGCTTCTCTTGGAGGCCAAGCCTCTGTTTGAAGAGTTCCGGGAACTTTCAGTAATGGTGTTCTTTCAAGAACACCAAATAGATGAGTGGAGGGATAAATTCGATTTTCTCCAGGCCTCTTTGGATCAGCAAGATCCTGAGGGTCTTGTTCAGTCAGTTGTCGCGATTCTTGCAGCCTCCCTTGAAGACCTGGTTGCTCGTCAAAAGAAGGCTCGACTTGAGGGCCAGATGGTGGCACTGGTGGGTCGATTAGCACCCATGCAAGCTAAATATGACGGATACAGAGCCATTTTTCCTTTTTAGGTTTCTAGTTTTACTTGTATTTTGCCATACTTGTAACGTTTTTCGATTAATGAATATAATTTGGCAATTTTATCGTTCATGTTTCATTCGATTTTACATTCGTGCAACATTGGCTTATATGCTTTTAAATACTTGCCATTTATCGTAACACATTGACTCTGATTGCCCAATTCCTTGATCACGTAAGCATTATTGGGTAACGTTTTCTCGACTGTAAATGGCCCTTCCCAACTGGGGGTCCATTTTCCATAAACTCTATCCTTTTTATCCATTGGGAGAATAACTTTCCACACATAATCCCCTGTAATAAAAGATCGATCTCTAACCTTTTTGTTGTATGCTTTAGCTATGCGATCCTTTTGCCTTGTTAAGACGTCTAGTGCCAAGAGCCTTTCTTCGTCGAGGTTGACCATTTCATCTAGCATCATATTCCCGTAAACGTCGCTTGGGATTTCTTCTTGCCTTTGAATTCGACATGATTGCAAGTATACCTCTGCGGGCAATACGGCTTCTTGGCCATAGGCCAGTCGAAAAGGCGTCGTTCCTGTCGCTTCCCTTGGTGAATTCCGGTAAGCCCATAGGACTTGGCTTAAAGATTCATGCCAGCTTTTTGGTTTTCGACCCACATGCTTCTTGATCAAGCTTATTAGGACTTTGTTGGCTGCTTCTACTTGGCCATTAGCCTGAGCGTAGTAAGGGGTCGAGGTCAAAAGTTTGATGCCCCAAGATTCTGCGAAGGCTGCCACTTTGCGTCCCACAAACACCGTGCCTTGGTCCGTTGTAATGGACTCTGGCAATCCAAATCGATATACAATGTGGTTTTGTATGAACTCGATCACCGTTTCCTGTGTTACGTTTTGTAGTGGGATGGCTTCGACCCATTTAGTGAAATAGTCGACTGCCACAATGATATACTTGTGCTGCTTTGATGAAGCTGGGTGAATTTCGCCAATTAAGTCTATTGCCCATCCCCTAAAAGGCCATGGCTTGATAATAGAGTGCAATTCACTAGCTGGCACATGCTGGATTCCTGAGTGTTTTTGGCAATCTTGACAACCTTTTGCGTACTCGATGCAATTTTTCATGATAGTTGGCCAATACAAACCTTGTCTAAATAGAATCCATTTCATTTTGGCCCCTGCTTGGTGAGCACCACACAGGCCATCGTGAGCAGCTGATACTACTATAAATGCGTCGTCTTCGCTTAAGCATTTCAACAGTGTGCCGTCGACGTTCTTTTTAAACAACTCGTTGCCTAAAATGGTGTAACTTAGAGCTCTATACTTGACTTTTCTATCAGTTGACCCCACTGGGTTCTGCAGGTATTCGACAATTGGCTTTCTCCAATCGTCAGGAGTTAGATTATCAATGACCATAATGTCGAGATCTGAAGGACTCAGTTTTTCTTTGATCTTGATTAACTCTGTTAACTTTAGTCTATCTATCATATACCCAGAAGCAATCTGCGCCAATTCATTGGCTTCTTGGTTCTCTATTCTAGGAACATGTCCTATTCCAGCTTCGTCGAATTTAGCCAACAAATTGCTTGCTTTCACATAATATTTGGCTAAATGCTCACTAACGCACTTGTATTCTTTGGTAAGCTGCTTTACTACCAACTCAGAATCCCCTTTCACGACAACATTCTTTGCCCCGAGAGCCAGCAAGATCTCGAGGCCTGATATCAGTGCCTCATACTCGACCTCATTGTTCGAGCAATTACTCTTGATCCTAAATTTGAATTTAGTGGGGATGCCCTGCGGGGACATGATAAACATCCCGATTCCAGTTCCATTCTTATGGCTGGAACCGTCGAAATATAACTTCCAAGGCTGTATGCCCACATAGGTTATGATCTCTCTAGGCATGGTGTGATCTGCCAAGAAATCAGCAACCGCCTGCCCTTTAATCGCTTTTAATGGGGTGTAAGTTAATGAATATTCGGTTAGGGCCAAAGCCCATTTACCAATTCGACTATGCAAGATTGGTTTGGATAACATGTGCTTTATTATATCATAATGAGAAAAAACCATTACATCGATTGGCTTTATATAATATTTCAACTTTACACAAGAGAAGTACAGGCATAGACACAATTTCTCGATCATAGTGTATCGAGTTTCTGCGCTATTTAACACCCTACTTAAATAAAATATGGCTCTTTCGTTGCCATCTCCATCTTCCTGAGCCAGCATGCTCCCGATGGTTTCATCTGTGGCAGAAATATACAACTTCATTGGCCTCCCCTTGATGGGTGGTACCATTACAGGTGGATTGGACAAGTACTTCTTGAGTTCATCGAATGCCTTTTGGTGCTCTGCCTCCCAGCGGAACACATCTTCCTTTTTTAGTCGAAGAAGCGGAGAAAATGACTTGGTCTTTTCACTGAGGTTGGTAATGAATCTCCTTAGGAAGTTAATCTTCCCCAATAACGATTGTAGTTGCTTCTTGCTGGTTGGTGGACTTGTGTCGAGAATGGCTTTAGCTTTATTTTTGTTGATTTCGATGCCCTTTTTGTGCACCACAAAACCCAAAAAATCACCTGCAATAACACCAAAAGCACATTTAAGGGGATTCATCTTTAAGCCATATTTCCGCATCCTCTCAAAGGATTTCCTCAGATGAGATAAATGGTCATCCCTTGATGGGGACTTTACCACAATATCATCAATGTAAACCTGCATGAAAGTTTCAATAAAATCATGAAACATGGTATTCATTACCCTTTGGTAGGTCGCGCCAGCGTTTTTCAATCCGAATGGCATGACCACCCACTCGTATGTCCCTAAGGCACCAGGACATCGAAAAGCTGTTTTCGACACATCCTCTTCTGCTATGAAGATTTGATTGTAGCCTGAGTAACCATCCAACAAGCTTAAGTATTCATGACCAGCAGTTGAATCCACCATCATTTCAGCAATAGGCATGTGATACTCGTCTTTTGGAGTGGCAGCGTTAAGATCTCGAAAATCAATGCAAACTCTCATCTTGCCGTTCTTTTTGATCACTGGAACCACGTTGGCTAACCAGTCCACATATCGAGCCGTTCTGATAAATTTACACCTGAGGAGTCTTTCGATTTCTTCCTTGATTTTCACCAACACATCTGGATGGAACCTCCTGGGTAATTGCTTGACTGGTTTCTTGTCTTCTTTGATGGGTAACTTCAATTCCACCAATTCTCGACTGAGGCCAGGCATTTCATCGTAATCCCAAGCGAAACAGTCTTTGAATTCCTTGAGTAATTTCACCATCTTATCCTTTAATTCTGGGACAATAAGAGCACTGATGTATGTTAGCATCTTTTCTGAGCCATCACCCAGGTCCACTTCTTCTAAAGGGTCTTGTGCTTCCATTTTCTTGGACATGTCGACCACTGGCTTTTCGAAGCCTAATGGGCCGTCATCGTAGATGCAATCTAGCCTCAAATTGCAAAGGTCCTCGAATTCGCATTCATCGACACTCTGCTCGTTTTTCCTTATGCACGTGTTATCCTTCTGTGCTTTTGCCTCCTCCTGAGATGTCATTTCGACAGGAAGAATTGAGGCCTTGGCTTCGTCAGTAGCCATTTCTTTGGCTATTCTTGCGGCCTCTAAGGCCGTCCTTATTCTGTTTTCGGCTGCGTAAGCCGAAATTCGAGCTAGGCTCGAATTAATCATCTTTAACCTCATTTTGCCACTCAGTTGTGGCATCCTTTTCTTCATCGCTGTGCCATCCACTCATGGCATCAGGTTTGTACGCTTCATTAAGGTTTAAACCCCTGATGGGATCCAACGTCACCGAGTACTCCGAATACGGGTTGAAATATTGAGAGGCCACTGTGTCTAGAGGAGCAATTGTGGCTAAACTCTTTTCGAAATTTTTCTTGCTGACGTAACCTGTCTCCGCTAAGTAGTAGCTCTGATCTGCTTGCACGTTCTCGACGACTCCATCTGCTTTCCAAATGGAAATACGTTGGTGCAGAGTTGAGGGCACTGCCCCCACGCCGTGGATCCATTCTCTCCCCAATAGCAGGTTGTAGTTGGCTTTTGAGGGCACCACGATGAACAATGTGGAACGGGCCACCGTTCCTACGGTTATGTTCATCATAATTGCTCCTAAAGAAGAACCTGTCTTCCCTTCATAGTCGGAAAGGACCATGTCGTGAGGGATTAAGTCTGCTTCAGTTTTGCCTAGCTTCTTGAGCATAAACTTAGGCATTAAATTGATCGTGGCCCCTCCGTCGACAAGAACTTTATTGACTCCTTTTTCGTCGACTTTGGCCCAAACGAATAACGGCTTCAAGTGGCTTTTCATCTGCTCCGTTGGCCTCTGGAAAATAGCTCTTTCGTCTTCGACGGATCCTTTTTGCATCACGTAGTAGCACAAGGGGTTGTCATCTGGCTCCTCCTCGTCGTAGTAGTCTTCTTCATTCTCGGTGACCTCCGAGATCCTGTCGAATTCAGCGGGTAAGATAGACACTATGCAGATGATGTTGAGATCTTCCCCATCGCTATCATCGAAATCGTCGAGCATGTCTTCATCCTCGTCCTCAGCCACATCTTTCCCTTTTTCTTTGGCCGGGTTTGGGGGCACAACTGTTCCCTGTTTGATAGCATGGTCGAGCTGGTTGATGATTGACCCCACACTAGGTTCCTTGTGAGGGTTGTCTTCTGGCTTTATGTCCCATAATGAACGGAACTTACTGCCTCTTTCTCTCTCAGCTTTTCTTTTCCTCAGGAAACGTCTGAATTGAGTTCTAGTCATTTGCTCAGGAGCATAATAATTCCCAGAGCCATAGGAATAGTTCCGCGACACACGGGAATTATTGATGTAAGATGACCCCTGACCTAAGTCGATTTTCTGTCACTTGGGGTATGGTTTTGGTCTTGGGGGTGCTGGCCTAAACCATTGATTATTTGGCAAACCAGCATCAGGGACATAAGTCTTGTCCTTGATTCTTGACCTCTGGCCTTTGTGGCCATCGAGTTCTTGATCCCTCTCAACCCACTCCTCGTGGGGATACTTCAACCTTCTAGACACAGGCATTTTGCTCTGGTAATGCCTCTTCATCTCAGAATCTTGATAGGCTTTAGCTGCTGACTTGTCGAAAACGGCACTACATCGAGGGCAAAGCATGACCTCTTTCTCGCTATCTTTGCTTCGTGACAAAAACTCGACAAGAGTTTCCCCTGCCTTGGGGTAAACCCCCTCTAGGCTCACCTCTTTCACGACGTCTGGTTCTTCGACAGCCGTGTTTTCCTCCTTTGCCTCCTCGAGTGTCAGGCCCAGATTCAGCTTCTCAGAAATGTCAACCATGCCAATGTAGAAAGGTTCCACGTAATTGGCTTCAGCTACCTGCAGTGGGTCGGAGTCAATCTTCATTTGGCTTTTGGCTTTTTCGTCATACTTGAGCCTTCCCGAGTCCAATGCCCCCTGCACAAGATCCCTGAAACGAACACATTGTGAGGTCCAGTGACCAAAAAAGTTGTGATATTTGCAATATTTCTTCCCCTTCCTTTGTTCAGGAGAAGGAAGTTTTTGGTCTTTAGGGACCACAAGCAAACCATCAGACACAAGTATATCATAGATTGCATCACATTTGGTCACATCAAAAGTATAAGTTTTCACAGCAGGAATCGTGTTCTTGGGGTTTTCCTCCCCAAGTTTGTTTTCACGTGGTTTCAATGCTTTACAAACATAAGGATCCCCTGGCTGAAGTTCAGCCAGATTGACATCATTTAAATCGACGTCTGCAGGGACTTCTCGATAAACACATGGATTTTGACATACTGAATCCGCGTCTATGTACGCTACCTTCTCCTTCTTTGGCCACTTAGTAGTCTTGGCCCTTTCCTCGGACTTTTCGGCCTTTAGTAATTCGATGTGCCTCACTCTATCTGCGAGTAAAGACATATCTCGAATATACTGAGTGTCGATTTTCTTTCTAATGGAATACTCTAGACCACCAGCGGCTAAGACAACCAGCTCGTGTTCAGGGACATGGGTGAAACATCGAGATTTAAGCATCCTAAACCTGTTTAGGTAATCATCAATAGACTCTGCTGGCTTTCTTTTAACACTAGCCAGATCCTTCAAACTTACTTTGCACTCTCCCCTAAAGAACTGTTCATGGAAAATTCTTTCCAACTGGGCCCATGTATGGACTGACCTAGGAGCGAGGGTGGTGAACCAGGTAAATGCATTCTTGGTTAAAGAACTCGGGAAGTACTTCATTTTTAAATTTTCATTGATGGCTAGGTCTCCTGCTTCGATTTGGTACCTGGCTATGTGTTCTACAGTGGACTCTCCTGAATCCCCCGAGAACTTAGTGAATTTGGGGACCTTCCAGCCTCGAGGAAGTTCTGATTCGAGAACCTCCTCTGTAAAGGCTGACACAAAATGAGGTCTATTCGCGAAACCCACGTTGAAACCATGTTGGTGCAACAGTTGCTCCACCACAGCAGCAACATTTTGTTGCCCCCCAGCGTTCTGGTGTCGAATTCTTTCTAGCACACCATCAGCGTGTTCTTCCCTGTTTACCATATATACATTTTGCAATGGCGGCTGCACTGCCTCGTACAAAGGGTTTGCCCTCATCTCTTGGTGTTGCGGCACCTGATAGCGCACAGGGGCAGGGGCATGGTTAGGCAACGGGATTTGGTTGATCCCTGGCGCCGATTGGATCTCGACTGGTGCCCCCAGGGCTGTCGCCAAACGATCCATCTGTCGTGCCAAATGCTGATTATTGGCATTATTATTTTGGAGCACAGGGTTGATTAGCTCACCTATCTGTCGAGATAACATGTTAACCATTTCATGGTTACTATCATCTACTTGCTGCCTAATGGCTTGAAGTGAACCAGTGTTCATACCTGTAGATAAATAAATTTGTGAACTAGATCCAGGAATAGAAGGGCTAACTCGACTCCCCAAATTTAGCATTGTTCCATTTGCCCCAAAAGGGGGTATACCGAATGGAGGAACATTTTCAGGGAACGTCGAATACGTGCCTTGTATGCCTTGCATCATAGACGTAGGCATACCATAAGGCATGTTTTCCCTCGTAACTGTTGGAACAATTTGTGCCTGTACTGATGTAGATACAGGCATTTCTGCAACTGCAGAAATTGCTACATTCTGGGTTGACATAGTGGTGCCATGCCCCATTCCAGTAGACACTTCTTCATTATTATTACCACTACTTCCCCCGGGACTACCCTGATTGCCCACGTTAGACCCTTGGGGGGAAGTCCTCCCTCGGTTGCTTGCCATACTTATAGTCTTACCACTTCTCAGGCGCATATAAATCACAATCAAGGCAAGTAGCAAATACCAAATAGCATGCAGCAAACAAAACACACAAAACGCTTCTGTAAAACTTAGTTTTCACAAAAATGGTCCCACCGGGCGTGCCAATTTGTTTACACGGATTTTTGGTAAACAAATATCCTCTTAGTTCGACTAAAGGAAGTTTAGATTTCAGGGTCCTTTTGAGAAAACGCTTTGCCAAAGTGTTGTGTGTACATGAACGTGTTTTCGACAATAACAAGCAGCTCAGATGAAACTGGAATTTATTGAATACGAGTCGATTACAAAACGGTCAAACAAACTAAAATAACATGAAAACTACATGAACTGCAGATTTCGACAAACAAACTGCACAGAAGAACTGGAAATCAACAAACTGAAATGCGGGGAAACTAAAGTGTTGGTTCTGCAACGTACTCCTTCATCATCACGTTTTGCTCCTTGAGTCTCATTGACGCGGACATTAGAGCTTTCTGGTGAATTTTCAGAGTTTGAGTTGGGAACCCTCTTTCTGAATTGGATTCTCCTATTTATAGAGTTTCGTGTTCTGCGTGTTAGTGGGTGTTAACACCAAAATTTCTAGCTTTGAAAATTTATCAGTGAGATATGGTGTAAATGAATGCATGGCTTGTTGATGCAGTTTTCTACCATGTTATCTAATTAGTCGAAATATGGTGTTAGTAGAGCCAGTCGAAATATACATATATGGTGTTGGACTTGAGTCCAGATTGGTTATATATTAGAAAGTTTAGCTTCAGCCTACCTTCTCATATATACGTGTCTTGCAAGGAGTCTAGCATAATGTCAAAAAAGACTCAATTGGTATCATAAAGAAGCCATATTATTAATATGATAGTGGCTTGTAATTTGAAAGTCAAATGTTATTCGAGGCCTAAGATATCATTTGAGTTGATGATACATGCATCGTTCGAAGGTAATATAAAATCGACATGGATACTTGAGTTTTGGCTTGTTCGACTGGCGTCTCTTAAAGCAGTCAATTTCGACAGAGAAAAATGTTGCAGTGTTACTCGAAGAAAATACATGAAGCAAAGTGGAAGTCATCACATGCAGCTGTTACAAGAAGTCACCAGAAGAAACAGAAGTTAGTGGGAATACTTAGTGCTTATTAGTGGAAGTTATTAGTGGCTATTGAAGTGGAGTAGTGAAAAATGTGGCAGTTACTTACTGAAGATGCAACATGAACGTGGCTTGGAAAGTGGAAGTGGCTGCAAGTTATTATATTAAATTATTAATACTTATGCCAAGTGTATGGCTCTAGTGTAGGGAGTTATTTTCTAGGATTTAATCTCTACCGTAGGATCTAGTTGCAGTTTCATTCCAAGTTCTATAAGTAGCAAATCTGATTGTAAAATTAGGCAGACTCACACAACTACTCAAAATTCTCCATGGATGCCTCCAAGTCTCATGTGACATATGGCTACAAAGAGACTAAGAGTGTGCTGTGATTCTCACCTTTAATTTTCAATGCAATTTTATTTCCTTTGCCATTTTAATTTCCTTTTACTTTTTGTTCCTCTTTTTTCTTTCGATCCTCTACTCTTTTTTCCCTTTTGTTCATACCGTTCTCCACAAAAACCCAACTTTGACATTTAAAACGTCTTCACTAAAGAACCCAGAAAGGACTCCGAATCCGGTCCTTAAATTGCTTTTGGATTTTGTTTGTTTACCAAAAATCACCGTAAACAGTGGGTCTGGTTTCTCCCACGATCTGATGCTTGCTCCGGAAGTTCTGCGCATGGTGGTGGAGATCGTGTGCTTCAACTGCTCCAACCGTTTCCTGGCCATGTTTTCGACCATCGTGGGGGGAATTTGACTTGGTCAGTGTGGCACGTGTTACATGTGCCTGTGTTTAGCAGTAAATGTTGTTGTCGAGTTTTGCCGCCCCATTAACTTGGTGCAACTTCCTCTTCCTTTCTTTAGTCAGAATTCGACTTCCTCGAGAGTTTTGGGCTGAATGCATTTTTCTTTCTTGGGCCAAAATATTGGGCCAACACCATTCTTATCAATAGGTTGCTCTATGTTGATGTGAATTGAAAGAGCTGAACAAAACAGGGCAGAGAATGAAAGACGGTGTTTGATAAGTAAAGTATATATACATCATATATGATTTAATTCTCTTTTTATTATACAAATAAACACAGTAGATTGGAGTACATCAGAGAACTGAACAGGTCTGTTGGGATTCTCTGAGTTTGAGTTTCTATTAATTGTAGATTTTGTTACAGTCAGTAGAAACTCAAACTTAAAAAAAATAGGCTTAATCCTCAAATTAGTCCCTGTTTTTGTCTCGCCGTCTGATCTAAGTCCCTCATCGGAAAAAATTTGTGGAAAATGTCCTCTTCTTTGTAAAACGTTTGGCGGCGAGTGATGATTTGGATCGCTGACTGTGTTAATGAGGCTGACATGAAATTAAAAAAATAATTAAAAAATAAAAATAAATTACATGTCACTTTTATAATCTAATTAACTAATTATTTAAAAATCCTTAATTATAATTTCAGAAATATTAATCTCTAAATTCATGATCTCAACCCAGAAACTTTTTTTGCCTCAACCAAACTTGAACCCAGAAAAATAAATCATCTTCCTCACATTCTTCAATAAACAACTAAACCAGAAACATGAAAAATCAAGATCAACCCCTCCCTCAAACCCAGAAAATTTACCCACAAATTAATTTTTTCCAAAACAACAACCAACCCACAAAATAAAAACCCCCAAAATCAGAAAAATATGAACTACCCAGAAAAAGACACTAGAAGAACAACAATACACATGGGTAAAATGGCTCCACGAAGCACGCACAGATCGATTGATGAATACCTTTAAGAAATTAAATGAATTCAATCATGCATTAAGCATCAAAATAAAGAAATTTGTTTACACTTGAATACTCATCTCTGTAACACTTGAATTGAATTGGGAAAACAATTATGGCAGGCCCAAAGGGAAGAAGTTGCAGCTTTGCAATCCCTAACACAAGATGAGGAAGAAGGAGCCACATGATTCAACAATTCCCAGAACATCAAAATCATATAACTCTAATCCCCAATTTACAAACAACCCAAACCTCAAGAACAGATCGATGCCATTGTTTCCACCATCCTGTCTCAGGAACAGATCGAAGCCCTCCCCTCAAGATTTCTCGTCACTGTCAACAAAGTCTATCACCACCAGCACCGTGCTTCCATCAGTTAAGAAGAAAAAGAAAGAAGGGAACAAAAACAGAAGATCCCAGTCGTACCCAAACCCAGATCGAGCAAGATCGACACCAAGTGAACACGGATCGAACCATGGCTTTGTTTCGAGCTTTTAAGGTTGCCATGGGGGGTGGTTCCGCCCTTGATGGTTTGGCCGACGGTGGTGATGGCTTTTGCTTGGTTTGAGAGAGAGAGAGAGAGAGAGAGAGAGAGAGAGAGAGAGAGAGAGAGAGAGATGATGGGTTCAGGAAGAAGGAAGATTAAAATATTTTTGAAGGTGAGGGGAGAGGAAGGGGTGGCGGCTAAAGGATGAAAGGGAGAAGATGGTTGGTGGCTCTAGGAAGAAAGATGGAGAATTAGGGTTCATGAAAGATGATAGCAGAAGATGATTTTTTTTTTTGAAAGAGAAGGAAATGAATTCTGGAAAGATAATTGTTTATTTTTATTTTTTATTAGTGAAAGATAAGTGTTAATTTCTTTTATTTTTTATAATTTAATTTAAATTTCTGATGTGTTATTTTTTAATTATTTTTTTAATTCCATGTCAGCCTCATTAACACAGTCAGCGATCCAAATCATCACTCGCCGGAGCTCTGGACTCCAGCAAGGACTTACTCCAGACGTTTTGCAATAATGAGGACCTTTTACACAAATTTTTCCGGTGAGGGACCTAGCTCAGACGGCGAGACAAAGACAAGGACCAATTTGAGAATTAAGCCAAAAAAATAATACGAAGAAGTTTTTTTATACTGAAAAGAAAATCATACAATATAAGTTTACACTTGTAACAATAATACAATCTTATGTCCTCAATTGTAATTTATTAAATAACAAAATCAATATGATCAATAAGTTCCCACATTTGTCATTCTCTTATAACAAAACATAAGGTCTCACATTTCCTTATGAAAAAAAAAAAATGTGTCTAACACATCTCTCAATTCAACATTAACAGAAAATAAATTTCACAAGGCACATTATTAATAAGTGATATTCATAAGAAAATAATGCATTTCTCCCAGATAATCTTAGCTTGAGGACCAGGCCTTCATGGATCTTGGTTCTTATGGCTATGCTTATGGCAGGCTGGCAGCCTTCAAGCTAATAATACAAGCTAAGTTAAACAGAGTTGAGTTACTATTTGATGCAATTGGGATCATGTGCTCTTTTGCTGTGTGCCACCCAATTTGTTCATTTAAGGCAGACATAAAGATGCTAGACTACTAAAGTTTCTTATTTTTTTACCTAGTGAATTTTGTGAAAACTGATGAATAGAGGCATAGAGCTAGTAAAGGGAAGACCATAGATTCAAGGTCTTCGTGAAAGTTGATGACAAAAACTATCATGTAACAAACAAAAAAATATACTGTAAAATCACGTTTTTTTCTGTTTGTCTGGTAACAGTGTTTAGGTTCCATTTGCCGGAAGGCCAATAGTGTTACTTGGCTTAACCAAATGAGATTTTCAGCAGCAATCTACCCTTTTTTATATACGGTAGAATATCAGTGAAAACAAAATCACTGTAGACATCCATAAATACAAAGAAAAATTACTTTTATCCACACGGTGATTTTGACTTAGTGTAACCAAACACATGGGTTTAGAATAAGATGCTAATAAAATACACTTACACCCCTCAAGATTTGCTAGAAAAACACTTCACCCCATTCTTATTCAAAATCTACACTCCACCCCACTCATTTTATCATGTTAACTCCATCCAAAAGATGCCAACGGAATATTCTATTCAAATCAAAATTACTTACTCTAAACTTATTTTTCCATTTCTTTTTTTTTGGTTATTTATTATTATTATTATTTTCAAAAAAACATCACGTTCAAATAAAAATCATTTAAGGTCAGTTCCATTTTTAAAAAAAGTTAGTTTCAACAAAAAAGAATATAACATCACAATTACTAGTAATACCCAGTTTATAAAGAATTTTTATAAATAGTGAAGTATATAAAAATATTTTGAAATTAATTTCATACTAATTAAAAATTCACCAAATAAATACTAATTAAATTTCTTTTGTCTAGGTTTATAAAAAATGTTGCTTATGAATTCATTGAGTAATGTCTAGATATTATTTAATAAAATTCTCTTATCATATATCAATAACATCCCTCATTTTCAATTACTAAAAGTAATATATACTTTAACATTTGACATGTTACCAAAGCGATCGTATTATCCAAATTAATTAATTAAAATAATAATATAACTTTATTTTATTTTATGGAGTGGAAGTTTAACGTACTTTTACCATAAGTTTTAATTTAAAACTATTGTATACATATTTATTCTTGAATTATTTTTATAACATGGTTACTTTATATACCAGCTCCAACAGTATGTAAGCATTGAGAATATTTGTTTGGTCAAATATTAGAAAGTGACGTTTTTTTCTGAAAAAAAAATAACCAGAAAAAAATAAAATGGAAAAATAAGTTTACATTAAATAATTTTGATTTGAATGGAATATTCCGTTAGCATCTTTTTGGATGAGGTTAACCTGATAAAATAAGTGGGGTGGAGTGTATATTTTGAATAAGAATGGGGTGGAGTATTTTTCTAACAAACCTTGAGGGGGTAAATGTATTTTACTCTAATAATTATTGTCACAACTCACAAATGTGGCTTAAAATTAATGAAGCTTTGTTCAGTTCTCAAGGGGTCGTCATACTCACTACACAGGGTATGTGAACAAGTTCCATATAATCCGTGACGGTGATCAAGATTCTCCTCTGTCACAATCAATTTTCCGTCTTCCTACCCACCCTTGACATAACATAAAAACTAGAGAGGTCGCTGGAGAGATATTTTGTTGGTAGTTCATAGTTGAATCATTTTCTAGAACCTGGTAAGAAATTCACTGATCATGAGATTCATACTCATTTATTATTAATGTGTGAGTCCTGCTACTACTTTCAAACCACTCAAGTAGTTAGCTGATAGTCTATATTGTTGGATACATATATCATAAAATAATCTTAACTCAGATATTTTGCATACATGCCTTCACCAACCTTCTACCAATCTACTCTCATACTAACTTCTACTTTACTTTCTTTCCAATTGAATGAAAAAACACTACAGTCTAAGATTTTGTAGGACCCGATATAATTGTAGCAATCATCGCAACCCATTAGAAAAATGGTTTATCGATAGAACTTCTAGTAACATCTATGCATGATAGACTCAAACAGATTAATTAGTTTTAAACTCAAATGGTCGAAGAGATTTATCTAGTTTAATTATATTTTTGTTCAATTCTGTTATTGTTAAACTTTTATTTCTAGAATGTTCCTATTAGCTATATGGTGTCATCAGTAGGGATATCTCACTCTCTTAAAAGCCATATATATTGTATCTTTTGTTTTTGAAAATGATGCATTAGTTTCCTTCTTTATTTAAGTTTAGTTTTTCATATTAAAAATTAGGGTTCTTTGTTTAATAGGAATTGTCATCATATCAATTAGGGGTGTACACAAGGATTGCATCAATCCAATCAACCCAACCCGATCCAAAGCTAAAAAATCAGATTGGATTGAATAACGAATGGAAAAAATCTAATGAGTTCCGTTCGGATTCTAGATTTAAGAAAACGAAATATGAAGTCTGAACCAATCCATTAACCTGAAAAGATGAATTTGAAAAAGGTAATGTGGGAGCAGATCATCTCCATTTACCGTCAATTTCTGCAAATCGTATCATCCATCTAACCACTAGACTGCTAGACCATCCAACTGCATCCTTGCAAAGCACCTGCAACATTCCTCTAGGGAAATTTCACCTAAACCCCAACCACAAAGAAGTTTCGCCATGGACATTCCTCCTTCCTTTCCCATTGTCATTCCACCACTGTTATTGCTGGAAATATTCACTAATATGAGTTGTTGAACCAAAGTCATGTACGATATGTATCGACTGCTTTTTGATATTCTGAATAATTTTTCTCATATACCAGATTTAATATTATTTTAATCGAGATCCGATCATCAGAATCGATCTAACCCCAACTTCATCGGTTTGAAGTTAAAAATACGTGAAATCTAATCCAAACTAACCCAAGCAATTTTCGATGGTTCGAATTTTGTTTTGGTCATAAATTAAATTCATTCAATCCAATATGTGTGCACCCCTAATATCAATCGTCATGTTCTCATATCACCACTTAAAAAACATGCCAAAAACTTCAAATTTATTCTTATAAAAATAAAGGCTTAATTGCAGTTTTCGTCCCTGATCTATACCTCTTGTGCAATTTTGGCCCCCTTTGTTTAAAAGGAGCAATTTTAGTACCTCAAAGATTAGGACGTGACAATTGGGTCCTTTCGTTAGTTTCCGTTCAATTTCAAACATAATTTGCATACGTGGCGCTCATTAATGATGTGGCGCTCACACATTTTTACACTAAGACTCCACATAATAAAACTAAAAATTAATAAAAATTCTAAAAAAAAAACAATTTATTTAACTTTAATTCTAATTAAATCATTAATCCCTAATCACCCTCCACCTTCATCTCAGATGAATCAACAACAACAAAATCTGATATGTTCTGATGATCAGCAAGAGCTTCCTCCAATAAGTGATAACCCCTCTCACAAACACTGTAATTCAAGTGTGGACAATGCAGTAATTGCAAGCAACAACAACAACAAAAATCTGGAAAAAATTGAGAAGCAACAACAAATCCAGAATCAACAAGAAGGCTATAGAAATTCCATAAACAAAAATCAATTTTTCCCCTTCCTTCACCCAAATCCAAAAAATAATAAAAAGTCCAGAAATAACAACATCATCTTCATCTTCATGTTAGATTCAACAAATCTAACCCAGAATTTAACGTCACTTGCCCCAAAACACCCAAAACCTCTACATATTACTCAGAAACCCACCCCACAAACCTCTGCCTTACCCAGTTCACCAAGCTTCTCCCCATGCCCAATCGACGAAGCTAAGTGAAACAAGATCGACACAAAGAGAGAGGGAAAAAGAAGAAGAGATATGGAGACGGTGGAGGAAGACATGCGGTGGCTGCGGCGAAGCCTCTTCCCCTTCCACGACCATTTCCCCTTCTCCCTCTTCGATCTGGAGACGCACCACCGTTCAAGAGACAACATGGATTTGGCTTTTTCTCTTTCTGGAGGCGCACCACCGCTCCAAAGACAACCTCGATCTGGAGACTCACCTTCATCCACTCTTGATCTGGCTTTCTCTCTCTTCGTGTGTGAAGATGAAGAGGAGGAAGATGAACATGCTCAAAGGCGGAGGAAAAGAGGCCATGTCAGGATCGGCTTGATGCGTTGGTTGTTGGATTGAGAAGAATTTAGGGGAGTTAGGAGCAACGGTGGTTGTGGGCTGGAGGTTCTGAACTGAGATGTTAGATATTTGGGATTAGGGTTCAATGTGATTTAATTTTAGTTTTTAATTAATTTGCTTTATTTACTTTGTTTTTTTTTTTGTTTTATTTATTTACTAATGTGTCATTTCTGGTGGTGAAATTAGTAAAAAAGAATCTAGTAAAGAATATTCCGTTAGGAATTGAACAACAACTAACAGAAGGACCCAATTGTCACGTCCAGATCTTTGGTGGACCAAAATTGCTCGTTTTAAACAAAAGGGACCAAAATTGCACAAGGGGTATACATCAGGGACAAAAATAAAATGATATTTAATTTGGTTCTTATAAGAGCAACGAGTCATCTAGTACAAGGTTCGATCCATGAGCGATGCGTATGGAAAAACATTTGGTAAGAGACTCACTATTAGTCCCGGGGCTATCGAAGGTAAAAATACCTTGGGAAACCCAAAAAATAAGAATAGCGAGTGAAGTACCAAAATACCCTCAACGGTGGGTCTTGACGTGTGACAATCAATCAAGGCTAAAATAGTCAAAAAATTAACAGGTTTCACTTTGATAACGAAAGTGGGATGTGTGTGTACATAACAACAATAATACAAAAATGGAACCTCAGCTTCACGTCCTCATTCTCATTCTCTAGACTCACTCCTACTCTCTCTTTCTCTCTTCGGAGATTCAACGCCGCCGTTTCGGAACCCTTTCCCCTTCGCTGCTTCCTTTCCAAAAGGGGGAAAATCAATTTACGCGGTAATCAATTACCCGATTTTGCCACCAATTTTTCTGCAGCGGATGAAATTGGGGACAAACGCAAATTGGATCTAAGGTGAATCTCCCTCTTCTCATTCCCCTATGCCATGGGGAATTTTTCAAAATCCATGCATGTCGTTGATCCGTGTTTGTTTTTGTTTTTATTTTAGGTTAATTTTGTTCTAGATTATAATTCGATGTATTTTCTGAATCTGGGGTGTTCTTTTTTGTTCTTGTAATGGCGGTGGTGTGATCAAGTTTTGATTTTTTACAATTTAATTGTGCAATTTGTAATTCTTGTTATATGGGTCATTTTCGATCTCATAATTCGTAGTGAAAAACAATGGGAAATGTGTCACCCTAATCATCAATTTACTCGCCCCTTCCCCTTTTGTTTCCCTTGATTCTTGTGTGGATCGGGGTGTCGTGGTGGAATTACTTCAAGGGAGAGAACATGAAGCTGGCCTCTGTACTATTTAGGTTTGTATTTGTGCTGACTGCTGAGAGTGATTAAGAACATAAAATGGTGGTTTAGGGCAAAAAGGGCTTTGCCCAATCAGGGTTTGTTCATAGATAGGTATAATTTGACGAACAAATGAATGAATTTGAGTTATTTTGTCTATGGATGTAGACACTTACAATTGGTTCATGGATTTATTGAAGTAGTCTATAGTTAGTATAGTTTCTTTTTTTGGTTACAAATATGGTAGAACGGAGAGAAAGCACCGCTAGACTACCAGGTAGAGCGCCATTGGCATGCTGATGAGGCAAGTATTGGCCCACTCCTGGGTAGGAGTGCCGGGGGATCTCCCTGAGTAGGGTTGCCCACCAGCTGGGATTTTAATGGAACAAGGGGGATTAGAACCCTCGACCTATGGGGAGATGAGAGCTGAATCTGGAACCTGTAGCCAGTTGTGCCAACCCAAGTTGGCTTAGATGTATAGTTGTTTGGGATGGTTTACAATATATGCTTCAGGAATATTATTTTTTGTGATAAGCTATGCTTCAGGAATGTTACATTAGCAAATTTTCTGCTTTTAAGCTGCCTGGAGAAATGTGGATGTAAATCTACTCCTAAAGAACAAATTCATGGGGAATTGGTAGTAGTATAATTTTAATAACATCCAATAAAATTCAAGCGTTAAAGTATAGAGCAGTGCATATTGCTCTATGATTTTTATAGATGTGATGTTAGTTCTGTGTAGCCTTATGAATCATAATAACTCAAACCTTTAGAGATTGTTATGTGTTCTATCTCTTATGATGTCCTAGTTCCTAGTTAAGGGTCCTATAACATCTGGGGAGTTAGGTTTACCGCAACACATTCTCAA
Organism: Lotus japonicus; assembly: GCF_012489685.1. Classification (NCBI taxonomy): domain Eukaryota; kingdom Viridiplantae; phylum Streptophyta; class Magnoliopsida; order Fabales; family Fabaceae; genus Lotus; species Lotus japonicus. Next base: position 81,043,605 of record NC_080043.1, on the reverse strand, counting down.
ACTTTACGAGCTCTGATATTGTTAAAAAAATTATATTGATACACTTACATGTGGCAGTGGCTCTGACTAAATTGGTGTTGTTTTTGTACTAGAGTTTATCCATTGATTGCAACTCAATCATGTGGAATCCTGAGAGAGAAAGCTAACTAATACCTTGAATCAGTTTACAAATGAGAAGGGAAATTTTAGTAAGTTGAATTCAATTATGAAAAGAGATTCAAATCTCTGACTTAGCTTATCCCCTGATCTATGCCCCATTATTTCTCAGTTCTTGATCCTAAAAATAAAATGGAGAACATTTTACATTGTATATATCTGCGTGCATGTGTATCTACACCACTTTTATATTTTACATAGAACTTTTTTCTTTCAGTATGGTAGTATGGTACTGTTTTTTGTTTTCTACTCTACTATTTTACAGAGGTTGCTTATTGTCGTTATCTTTGTTCTATGTTCAATTTATTGATAGGCATGTTCTTGATGAATTCTTAGCAGGAAACAGAAATTACATTTGAGAATAAAGATTCGGAGTATAGTGTAGGTATTGTTCTTGATACTGTTCTGAATTAGTTGGATGGCGGAGAAATCCTGCATCAAGCGCCTTCAGAAGGAATATAGAGCCCTTTGTAAAGTAAGGACAACATCTTTTGTTTTTCTAATTGCTTCACTATTTTTTTACTCACAGTTCCTGTGTTTAGTGATTCCGTTAGTACAGCCATACAGTAATGCTTGTTCTGTGTGTGATCTAACTGGTTCTCCTCTTCCTCTCTATTTTTCTTTGTATTCGTGCAAGTGTTTTGACTTGGTAATTTGATGTTGTGGCTGATAAAGCATTTAGCATGAGAGACAAGGAGCACAATCCTCAATATTTTTATTTCCCTTTGTGTCTGTAATTTCTTATTAATTTTTGCATGATGGGTTAGCGGACAAACTACAGTGATGGTATTTAAATAATATGTCAACTGGATAATGCTAATTTTAACATTGTATTTGCAGGAGCCAGTCTCCAATGTCGTGGCTCGTCCTTCTCCGAGTGATATTCTTGAGTGGCGTAAGTTTGTTTCACACTGTTGCATTTCTCATTTTATTTTATGTTGGTCTCTAATATCCGTAAAAGAAAATTATATTGAATATTTGATGTGTTTCATTGTTGTTGAACCTGTGACCTATGGGTCACAAGACAGCAACCTTACATTGCTTTGAGGCCTATCCTCCTTAATACCACTATATTGTATATTGTCAGCAAGAAAGGAAAATAATATATTGTAATGTCAGCAACTTAATTCTTATTGTGTTCATGTCTCAGATTATGTCTTGGAGGGAAGCGAAGGAACACCTTTTTCAGGTTTAGCATTGGCATTTTATTTTTTTTAGTCCTAATGTGTTATGTTCTTTTCAAAACGTCCCAATTTTATGTATTTCCCTCAATCATAGTTTTTTGGCTCCATATTTAGGTGGATATTACTATGGAAAAATCAAATTTCCCCCTGAATATCCATACAAACCTCCTGGAATCAGGTTATCCTTCTTGCTGCAGTATGCTTGTTCATCCCAATTTTCAATTATCTGATCTTTTATAACGGTGATCAAGTTTGTGCTTTCTATAATGCAGCATGACTACGCCCAATGGACGGTTCATGACACAGAAAAAAATCTGTTTGTCTATGAGTGATTGTAAGTTCTTTAAATTGTTGGAGCACAAATCAATTAGTACCATTATTTACCGTATATAATCAAAATTTAATATTTCTGTGGGTTTTGTTGCTTTTACAGTTCATCCAGAAACTTGGAATCCTATGTGGTCTGTATCAAGGTGAGAATGTTGAAGTTATGAAGTTTTTATACGTGCTTTTCTGTTTTGTGTTTCTTATTTGTACTTCAACCTTTGAAATGTGGTTGCCTTTTTTGCACAAGGGATTGGTATCTGAGATTAGCATTAGATGTAGATATTTACTTTATAGTTTTATACTAATGTGTCCATTTATGAATGCAGCATACTTACAGGGCTTCTTTCATTCATGGTATGTTTCTGTTTCTTCATATTCTAATTAAACTCTAGTTTCTTGTAAAGCTATTCTGTTTTCCAAAGATTACTTGTACAACCTTTTTTTGGGATTTTCTGTGGGTTGGTGGTGGCGGGGATGGGGGGGCGGGGGGGGTTAAACCTGTGTCCCTCACCTTTGATGTGGTCTGCTACTGACCCAAAGCTCAAATGATCGCTAAGGATAATAGCAAATTGAAAGCTAATATGCTTTTTCAACTACTTTGTGGTTGGTCCCCAATGTAAACAGAATCCATTTAATACCCCGTGCAATTTTAATTGTATGCATTTGATACTTCATCATGTATGCATGCAGTGTTTTTTTGAGATATCTGATGGACTTTTTTTGCAGATGGATACCAGTCCAACCACTGGCAGTGTTACCACCACTACTGCTGAGAAGCAGCGTCTAGCAAAATCTTCCCTTTCTTTCAATTGTAAGAAGTAAGTATATCACACCTGCTATTTATGATGGAAGTGAGCAAGGTCTCTCTGTGTTTCACAATTGATTCCCGTTGTCTTGACAATTTTCCATACAGTGCAACATTCAGGAAAATGTTCCCCGAGTATGTGGAGAAGTACAACCAGCAGCTGCTTTCTGAGCAAGTTGCATCTGAGCAGGTGTCATCAGAAATGTCTCATGTCAAAAGTTCAAGACCTGTTTTGGAAAGGAGTTTAGATTCCGCTGGAGAAGACGTGAAAATGGTAGATGGGAAAGATGTGAGGAAAAATAGGAAGCGACCATTTCCAACGTGGATGATGCTATTACTCTTCTCCATCTTTGGGGTTGTAATGGCGTTACCTCTGCTTCAGCTGTGATTATAGGCGTGAGTTGTCATGAAACTAGTTCTATATGCTTAGTTTTGGCATGCTTAACAAGATTTGTATAGGTAAATGATGGACATGGAGGCCGCGTTAAATCTTTTGGTTTATTTTACTCCTTTGTGTCTTTTGCTAACTTCTTGGTAGTCAATGCTAAGAAGTTCTGTGCTTGATACTCGTACCTGTTCCTCTAAAATGTTTGGAGGTTTGTCTTGTGGTCTTTGTTGGTAAACATACTGCATATGCTGCTTGGGTGTATGGTCTACCTTCTACATTTTAGAATCGGTAAATTATATCTGATAAAGTCATAAATGTAATTCGCCTTTGCTGCTTTAGAGCCTGTTCGGACTAACTTACCCCCCCACCCCCACCATCAATTACACTCACATAAGATTCTCCTGATTTTTTTTTGAAAAGCATAAGCTTCTCCTGATTGATTATTATATTAGAATCAGTTGTAGAATGGTTTCTAAATATTCACTTAATTCTTGATCTTATCTATGTGATCTTTGTATACCTCTTTTCTGTTTTTCTTTTGGCAATTTTATTTAGAAGTTCGACCTTTTCTAATTAAAAAATGAGAGTAAATTTAAATTTTTTTAATTTTTTGGTACTTTATTTTCACCTGAATACCCCCATGAATATCATAAGATATTGAGATTTGTCGTGGGATTGACTTCATCTCGGTTGTGTTTTTTATATTGCAACAAGGACCTAAAATTTAGGGTATTTTTCAATGATTTAGTTATAATTTTTTCATGCCTCAGATCCCCATATGATTTTTACTTTAATCAGATGATAATTTAAACCTTGACATCTTGTGCAAGTATATTTTTTTTAAGGAAAGCAGATTAAAGTATCCACTACATAGCTTTTGCATTTTGACAGAAATCACATGACTTCTGTATTTTCTAAGAGCTAAATGAGGAAAATTTTACTATAAATTAAAATAACAAATTTTAAATTTTACAGGGACAAAAATATGTTATCTCCTCTTAAAAAAATATACTTTATGCAAGCAAATTAAAATAAGTAAAAATTACTCTCAATAGGAGTCTCAATAACAAATTTAAAAATGTAAAAAAAATTCCTTTTTTTTTTATCTTAATTTCTTATATATTTCAAGTGCATTAGTTGTACCCAAAAAAAAAGTGCTTTAGTAATTTAGCTTTCATAGTCCTTTTGTATTTTCCTTAAAAAATGCATAGCTTTGTCCTTGTTTAATTCCTTATAAAAGTTATATGTCCAATCTATGGGTGGGAGGGGTAGCTCACTTGGTTAAGCTAAGGGTAGAAATAGGGGTTGGAGATGGAGGTCTAGAGTTTGAACTCTGAAGAGGAGCATTTGTAATTATTAACAACTAACTGCTAATATTTACATAAAAAAAAATGTCCAATCTATGTTTTTAATATTAAAATAAATGGCTCTGATTTCTCAAATTCTTCAGTTTTTGAAAGAAATGATTTTCATTACTCAAACACTTACTAACATGTGCATTTTGATCTGTGAGAGACATTAGTTCGGAGGGACAACTAATATCATTTTGGGTACAATTTTTTTTTTACATTGAAAAAGAAAGTAAAAGTGAAATGTAGTGATTAAATATGGTCCCAGGAGAGGAAAGAAAATGTTAAATGATCATAATGTTTAATGATGTTTGCCTCCTCTTGCTAAGGATATTAGAGTGCTTGCTTCCTTTGAAAAGCTAAATATTTTCTCCCATTGGTTCGATAGCTTTCAATTATACCTTCAGAGGTAACTTTAATTATGGGATCTGAGTGGATTTCAGCTGTTTTCCTTTTTATAAAAAATTAATTTAGGGTCCTAAAATTATATTTTTAGATAATGTAAATTAAAATACTATTCTAGCAATTTGAACTACTATTGTATTTAACTGAGATTAACCGATGTAGATGTGAGGTTGTTCTAGTTTAAACATAGATTTGTTCTCAAATCATATAAATGCACTTGTGTTAAGTGGTCATATCCGACTCGAACAATATTACTTAAGTGGATATACTTGTGGTTAAAAAATAAGCAATAAATTAGAATACTAAAAGAAATTCAACTAAAAATATACTAAGCCAAAATATCGATAACGGATTAGTGTAGCTTTCATTAATCAGTTAGATTTTGATTGTTAACTTATTAAATTACATTTGTATTAGGTTATATTATACAGCAGGAAATGGTGACTTTTGATGAATGAGAAATCAGTAGAGATGAAAACTCATATTTTTTTGAGGTGGCAATTTTTTTTTCAGTGAAAGTAGATTTATTGGCATTATTAGCCTAGCAATTTGGTATAGTACTATTGAGTCTGGGTTTGATGTACTGTGTCACATAAGACAATGGATTCCTGTATTAATGCGCCTTCTAATTCAGGTAATGTCTTCCTTGATAAATGACAAAGTGAATGTAAAGTCTAAAACTGCAATGCCATTTCAACCACCAGAGTTTCTGCCATGTCCATAACAGACCCTGTGAAAGTGATGCCCTTCTGAGAAGTTGTTGAACTTTGCCTTTTGTGATCCAAGCTAGTAAATACAAACCCCATGTGAATTAAATTTGCTGCAAATTTTAGAAGCTATAATTATTTTTCCATTTGAGGGCTTTTATTCAATGAGACATGATTCTTTTGCATAAATGGAGCATCATGCCAAGGAAGAGTTTTTCTAACCAAGTTTGATAATCCTTTGGAACCATCAATCTTCCCTTTCTCTTAGTCTCAGGCTTAGCATTTCTGTCCTTTTCCACTTTATAGTTCTTGTTGATAGTTATGAAGAGATCTCCAGTACATCCAAAATATGAGGCAAACCATTATGATGACTATGGATTCAATCTGCAAGAGGATTTTTCCCTGGTACATAAATATTTGATTGTTGGTTTTCAATTTCAACACAGCTACTGCATTTAATGAATTTATGGTTCTGCACTTGTGGGGTTATATGTATGATTCTGCAAATTGATGATCTCAATAAATATGTTCCAATTGATAATTGTAGCTCAAGACTTCCACATTTACTTTTTAAATTTATATTTTGATCATATGTAAGTTCACTCTTTTAGTTTTTCTGTCTCTTTTGGCTTTGACTAGTTCTTGGAGGAAGCAAAGCAACATGGAAAGGAAGAAAAACTGAAGACTTCATCAGTATACCCTGAAGAAACTAGGAAAACAGAATCAGAGAAAGGGAAAAAGGGAGGGAAGTCATGGAAAAGTTCTCTGATTTCATGGTGGAAATCTGACAAGAAAAGCAAGGTTAAAGAAGAATCCACCAACAATTCTAACTCAAAGGTTTATGTGAAAAAGCAGTGTCATGTTTCTGGTCCAATAAACAGCTCCTACAAAGGCCCTCATGGGAAGAAGCAATGGCGTCCATCTTCTGGGCCTCTTACAAATCTGTTCAAACCCACAAAGAGAGAGGAGAATGAGATACCTTATATGTCTCTCCACCAACAAAACAACCCTCAGAACTATGGCCCCCTTTATGTTGTCACTTGACTGCATTTCATTATCATTCACAGTATTGTAGTGACACAAGCTTCAGTGAGAAAGACTTACATATTTTCTGCTAGAAAAAATGAGTGCCAACTGCCAATGTATTAGCTGTTAAGAGGATTTTGCTGGCCAATGTTATAGAACAATCCTTTTTGAGATGAACAATTTTATATTTTGGACTTTGAATGACTTGTATTTGCTGGTGGTTGGATTTGGTTGAGGAAACCAAAAGTTCAGGATAAGCCATCTTAGTTCCTTGTTCCAAACTCATTCTTGCATGTCACTTTTGATCCAAAAACTTATTCTGGGGTCAATTTTTAATTTTGAAAACATCTTTACACAGTAAGTTATACAAGTTGTTAAATCAAGGCTATGTTTGTTTTTAGTTTGGGCACCTCAACGTGGATTTGGGTTGCATTGAACAATGTGTCATTATGTTTGGGTGGCTTCAACCCACATTCACCTTAACCCACTTTGTGCTCAAAACCCACTTTCACTTAACTCCACTCACTCCTCACTTCTAGGTTGGATGAAAGTTGGTTGATACATTGATATTATTAAACTTTTATACTAATTATACACATATGAAAGTGCTTTTGATTGATATTATCCAAACAAGATAAATTTATCAAACTTACTTTTAAAGTAAAAGTATCCAAACATAAATCACATTACAACAAACTCACATTCATCCAAACTTTGTTTTGCCAACCCACATTGACTCAAACTCTGTTTTGCAAACTGAAATCCAAACACACACCAAGAGGGTATTGATAATATGATATTACAGCAGTAGCAAGAGTGCCCTACATAGCCAGGTTAGCATGTTTTGATCACCTTCTCTCTCATTAGAATCAATTGTAGAAGGGTTTCCAAACATTCATTAATATTGTGTTTCGATCAACGTTGTCTGAAATGATTTCGGTAAATTGATAAAATTGAGTTTAGTAAAAGTGAGTTGAAAGTAATGTGATCTATGTTTGGATACATTTATGTAGAAATAGTTTTTATTGAATATCATAATGATTATCTTCAAGCAGAAGCTACTATTGGCTTCTACCAGAATTGATTTGTAGGTTTGAAATCAATTCTGCCAAATGACTCCCAAATCCCAATTCCCAAACATCAATATTATCATCAAGAATTTAATCTACCAGAATTTATTCTAGGTTTCACAACCGGAAACCAAAACAGTCTAAGTTATAAGAATGTCAGTCTTGACTCTCTTGATATGTAAACCAAAGAAAAATTTCCATATACATTCTCATATGATTCCCACTCTGCTAAGTTCCTGTCAAAGTTTTTTTTTTTTGGAAAAGACAGTTCCTGTCAAAGTTGGAGAAACTTTCTTGGGCGACAGAGCTTTTTCCTATCCTTTTCTACCTTTTTCTTGAGTTCTATTCTTAATTTCTTACCAATGTTACATACTTACATTATCTCCTCCTAAACATCATAAACAAAAAAGGAAAGTATTCTAGCATGTAGATGAGAAAGGGATTTCTTAGAGGCTAAGATCTTACAAGTTTTGAGGTCATAAAGAAACAAAGTGAAAGCACAAAATCAGGCAGTGACATTGACAAAGCATATTTTGAGAGAGGGGAAAAGAGTGTGTTGTGCTTTCAAGGCAATCTACAAAATGTGAGGTGCAAATTATACCATTTTCATGACCCCAACCATCTTTCTTGAATGTGAACTATGAACCACTAACTTGGAGAATCACCTAAAGGGTTCACAATAGATTAGGAGGTAAATTGGCAAAAGCTAAAAAGGCATTGAGTAGCATTAGCTATGGGATGTGTGAAAAGGCAGGGTGATTGAGAAAAAACTGGATTTGTGCTTGCCACTATCTAGATTCTAGGCAACCGAAATAAATAGAATATTTGTCAAGAAAACTATTTTGTCTTGTCTGGGTCCCTTGATTAAGGGAGAACTAAACTACAGAGAGTGGACTTGCTACCTTAAACATTAGCTTATCTGCCAGATTGATGAACAAAATGGCTAGTGATTTGTCAGTCTTTTACATAAATAATAATAAAATACATACTAGAGATGTCCTTTCTGCAAGAATAGAAGGATGACATTGCTAATTACCCAAATGTTATAAAGAATGCATTAGCTCCCTTCCATTTTTTCTTGCTTCCTTTGGGGCTAAGATATATTTATCTTCTCAATATCTTTTCATATGAGCACAATCAATATAAAATCAACATTTTAGGCTATGGTTGGATACACATCAACGTCAGTACAAATAGACATTATCATTCACTTTGAGATAAAAAGTGAATGAAACTTTTTTTACAGATTAAGATGCTGAAAATTCATTCACGTTGCACTCAACTTGTATCTAAACACACAGTTATTCATATTTAAGAAGGCAAGTTTTATTCATGTCTTACCTACAATTCAACATCAGTGCAACCTCTGCTTCTCTTGCCAGGAATGGACTGCATTCTTAAATAATGATCCCATCTAGAAATAGAAAAACAAGACCTCCAAAGGAATGGGGTATAGTTTTGTTGCTCTGTAGTATTACTTTGAAAGACTCATGTGCATATTGCATCCATTTCATCCATTAGTAGATTGTTGTTATTCAAAAATAGCCTTATTGGGTCAGGCTAATCACAAGTGAAGATCAAAATTAAAACAATAATAGTAATACTATAACAATAAAATTCATCTGCTATAAAACAATCTGGGTATTTCTACCCTTTTACTACAAAGGAACCTGTCATTTTTACAATGTAAACACTTCAAACGATTTGCTTAATGTGCTACATGAACAGATTAAAAAAAGAAAATGATTGTGTAAACAAGACACTACAGAAATTAGGCAACTTTAGCCAATATGTGCACAAGTATTAGAAGGGAAGTAGCATCACTCTCTCTCTTTGAGAGCTAATCTCTCAGCAAGAGGAACTCTTCTAAAATATTAAAATAATCAATGAATAACAGTACAAATTTTCTAGCTTTGAGCTTGTTCCACATCTATAGAACTTGGACTACAAGGACTCAACCTTTTGTCTCTGCTTAAGAGCCTCTTAAATGACCTTAATCTGGTTGTCATTGGTGATTTCAAATCATCTTCAACACACCTATTCCCAGAAGGTGATAAAGAGGAAGAAGTGAACTCATTTGGTATATCAATCACCAACATGCCATGACATCTACCATCACTAGCTGAAGGAGATGATGAGGTGCAGGGTGGCTGTTGAGAAGTGCCTTCTTCCAAGGAAACACCAAAGGAAGCTACTTGGGTCTGGTCCCCCCAAACTAAAACATTTGTGGGAAAATTTGAAGCCTCTAAGCCATCCATAGCACCAGAATTTTCAGCTTCTAATTGCTCACTATCCCCTGAAACATTCTCTTCAGCATTTGAAGAACCATTGGGTTTACAGGATTCAGAGGCAACAGGGTTTCTACAAAGAGGGCAGGTAGAATGGGATTGAAACCACATATCTATACAATCCACATGAAACCCATGATTGCATTTAGGTAACAGCCTTGCCTTCTCGCCTTCAACAATCTCAGAGATGCAAACTGCACACTCCAAACCATCTTTGAAATCCTCTGGTTTGACCACCAACACCGGCAAGGACTTAAGAACTGCAGGGTCAAGCCCAGTTTGGTTAGCACCATAGACAACCGGGTCTTGACCAGGTGCAAAGACAAAGCGGCGGCGGCGCCGCCGCCGGTGCAGTGGCTGAGGAGCTGTGCTTTCCTCAATGCGCCACCAGAACCATTTGGCGTAGAGATGAAGTAACAGAACAAACACAACAACCATGAAGAGGAAAATCACAGCTACCACCATGATCTTCCCTGTTAGCTCAACGGTATTGGACTCACCCAATGTGTCATTTGACTCTGGCGGTGCAACCATGTTGCTGTCTCTGGATTCAGCTTTCAGCTGCAAGTTTTCACAGAAATGGGAGAAACCCAGATGCTAAAACACTCTGAAACTTCTGAGTTTTGCAAAGGAAAAGGTGAAGAACATGTGGGGGTGAAGATGCAGAGGAGAAAGAAGGTTTGAGAAGGGAAAGTTGGATATGGCTTGTGAAATGGGTTTGAAGGCAAAGAGGTGAGAAAGTTGAGAGGGAATAAGAAGGAGGAGAATAACCTTCAAGTTGGACTAAAGACTTGGACTTGGGAAAAAAGCAGAGAAGAAGGTGACGGCATTGGAGTCAATAGTCAATAATTCAAAAGATCAAACAAAGATGGAAAAAAATTGAATTTTGAATTAATTAATTGAGTGATTTTGTTTTAATTTTTTTCCTTAAGAAAATCACTTTTTTATTAAAAAAAATTCAACTTTCATTTTTTTTTTCTATTTATGAATGTTTTTTTGTGGAACAAGAAAAACAGAAAAGGAAAGACTATCCTAGAACGTCCCGACACAGCAGCGAGATCACAAATAAAGGAGGAGTCTTCCAAACACGAGAAAGAGCATGCGTCCGAAGGCATAATTAGAGCATCTGTCACACTATTCAGCTTGCAAGCAATGTAGATGAACGCAACGCTCCACTCTCAAACCAGCATCGCTCGAATATCATCAATAATATTTTGGTGCCAATAACACTATTTATAAATGTTAAAAAAAAATCTTTTTAAAAAATTAGATTAATTGAAAATTTTGGTTTCATTAGCTTATAAAAAAATGAAAATACACTTTAATTCGTATCGGATAAGAACGCATCGGAATTAAAAGTCAATGATTCATTATGTTTAAAAAAAAAATGATTCAAAAAAGAGGAAAAAAATGAATTTGAATTAATTTTTTAAAAATTTCATATTGATTGAAAATTTTGGTTTCATTAGCTTATAAAAATGAAAATACTTCATTCAAAAAAAAATGAAAATACTACTTTAATTAGCTTATTACAGTATATAAGAACGAGCGTTCGAATCAAAAGTTAATGATTCACACAGAGATGGGAGAAAATGATTCTTGAATTTGAACTGATTTAGTTAAAAAATTAAGAAGGATGATGGCTTCAAAATGGTAACCCCACATTTGTCCCTTTCTTCAACCGCTCCTAGACAGGTTATAGGATCTTTCTACCTTTATCTTTGAATTATTACCGGTGTTTTTTACCCCGCGCGTTGCACGGGGAATTTGTCTATTTTATTTGATAAATCGATCGATATTTTAAATTATAAAAAATTTAAGATACTAAGAAGGTAAGAATAATCATAATAAAGATGTAGATATTTAAATAGCATAAATTTAGACACTAAATTCTAGTGTTTTGTAAAGTTTTGCATATATGAGTTATAACTGAATTTTGTTTGCGAAGATGTATACCCGTGTTACATAAAAGATATTGCTTTTGTGTTTTAGATATGTAACAATACATAAATATATAATTATTGTTTACATTATTAAAAGTACACTTAAGTTATATAAAAATGTTTTTTTTTTCACTCGTACAAATTTTCATTTTTCATGTAAAATGTTCCTTCCCGTGAGATCTCGTAACTCAAATATGTTAGCACTAATAGATTTATAGTATATATGTATTAATATTTTTTATTCCCCATACTATTCTTACTATCAAATTATTATAGTTATATACAGATATAAATATAATTACTCTTAACTTTTCTTTACCTAATCTGAACGGTTCAACTTTTAACTATTCTTCTTCTTCCACCTCTTCCCTCTAATAGTATTGGATGACTCCAAGCTCTAAAACTCACTAATTAATATTCGACACTTCATTAGTGAATCATCAAATATATTCCATAAGTATTAATTGGATATGACATCATACCATCTAAAAATTCACATTTCACCTACTTCTTTGATCCCGTTGAAGTGCTACTGCATGAGATGCTTTTTAAGAAATGTTAGGACGTTTAAAAAAATGTCAGGATTTTTTAAAAATGTTGAGTTAATTATTCCATTAAAAATAATTGGGTTATAGTATTATTTTAAAATAGGGCTCTGTTATGTGTGCGTGTGTAATCCCTTTACCAAATCTACAAATATATTAATTAATTATTGAACCAATATATTATAGAAATCATTTTTTAGGGAGTTAAAAAAGATTTTTTTGAAAGATGAGTAAAAAAAGATTACTGTCTAATTAAATAGTGCAAAGTAGTAGTATATTATTAACCCAAAAAAAAACTCGCTTAAATATGAATGCTATTAATGTTCTTTTCGTTTCCCAGTTCTAGTAGTTGTGTTATCTTTCTCTTCTTTTCTAGTTGTATTGTCTTTGTTTTCTTTGTATTTGCTAGTGATGGGCTTTTGCTGCTTGTACGGTGCTTTGGGTGGTTTTAACCACTCATGCTTTATTATTAATATATAACTTGTTTATTCTCAAAAAAAATCTGAATGACATTTATTATGATATTTATTCCCGTAAAAAAAATACTCGCATTTCGCAACAATAATTTTAAATAAGAATTTAATGTATGATAAATGGAAACAATATAGAATCAACCGCAGTCCGCAACTAATGAGAAATTCTGCCAAGTTCACCTAGCAACCATCAAATCTCTGTGTGTCCATGATAGTTTTGTGGACCCTTAGCATCAGATCATCTCTCTTTTCCTAGAATTAACATTAAATAAAAATAAGATGAATTAAGAAAAAATCAAGAAATAAACAACTTAAATACTAATCAAATCTAAAATTAAAAAATGTACTAATTAAAGATAGATAAAAACTGTCAAAATCTAGCAAATCACAATAAAAACTCATAAAATTATGAATTAAATAAAAATCCAAAAATTCAATAAAAATACCATAAAAATCAATTGATACTCTAAAAATACATCAAAAATAAAATAAAAGACCCAAGATAAAATCAAGAAATAAACAACCTAAATCTCTAATCAAATATAAAATTTAAAAATGTACTAATTAAAGATAGATAAAAACTACCAAAATCTAGCAAATCACAATAAAAACTAATAAAATCCTGAATTAAATAAAAATTTGAAAATTCAATAAAATGCCATAAAAATTAATTAATCCTTTGTTTTTCAATATTAAATCTGCATGAAGATTTTTTTTCTAGAATGTTTTGCCACCTGACACCCCCATATCATCCCAAAAATATATATACAAATTTTGTTTTTCTTGACTTTTAAATAAATATTTTTATTACATATTTTTTAAAACACTATTAAATCTGCATTAAATTTTTTTTTCTTAACTTTGAAATACGTATTTTTTAAAACACTATTAAATCTGCATTTAATTTTTTTTTCTAAACTTTGAAATACATGTTTTTACATATATTTAAAAAAACAACATTCACGTTACATTTTTCTTTTTAATATTTGGGAATATTTTATTTATATTTAAATATCATAACCTATTAAATGTGATCAATTTTTTTGTAGGAAATATTTGTCATTTATAGTGAAAAAAATCAACTGCTAATTTTATGGAGATTTAAAATTGATTCATCTCATAGTAATAAATAACATTAAATATATTAATATAAAGATGAAATTAAAAAAAATTAATCATTCAAAATTATTTGTAGGTAAAATATTATATCTTACTTAAACTTTAAAATTATAAATGGGAGAATATAAAATTATGAATTAGACATTTAATTAAAGTAAACTATTTTTCAATTTGAACAATCATGCATGATTGAGGTCATTTATTTACCATTTTTTTCTTCAAATTGTTGGGCGTTTGGTTTAAAATGCAAGCTATTTTTCCTCTGCCCTTGGCACTTGGTTCTTTCCAGTAGCGGCATGGATTTCACATCGGTGAAAATTATGGAAAATGCTAATTTGTATGAATGTTATGCAAACGAATACCTATCATTGGTTAAAATTTCCTTATCATGCGGCATTCATCCTTATTTTCCTGCAAAAGCTAATTTTAATTGATGGAAATTAAAATTCACGTGTTTCTCACAAAAAAAAAGTGAATTTGGATATACAATAGAAATTTTCAAATAGTCTTATTATATAATTGCAAAAGAAAAAAAAAAAACATTGACAGTGAATATAAGAAAGAAAACAACTATAACTGTACCGTTGCATGTGGTATAAGATCAGAAATAACAAACCTTTGAACCAAAGACATTTTTGAAGAAGATTGATGAAGAAAAAAATATATAGAACATTGTGCATTAGAAAAAAAGAAGAAAAAAAAATCTCAATTGTAAAGATGAAGGTATATAAGGAACAAACCTTCGGTATGACCCTTTTTTTTTTCTTCCTCACACTGTATATTGCACACTTCAGTGCTTGGCACAATTTATAGCACTCTTATAAAAAAAATTGATATCGTGGTCAATCTATAAAAAAATTGTCTTAAATTACTATAATTAAATTATATGTACACAATTTATAGCATCATAATAAAAAACATTAAAAACTCATTGTCAATTTAAAATATTTTATCTTAAATTACTATAATTAAAGAGATGAGAAGTTTATTTTGATACAAAATCATGTTCATCTATTATCTATATCTAAAAAAATATTCTTTTAGTATAATGAGATCATTGCGGAAAATACCCAAAGGAATAAAAAATAAAAAAACTCCAATTATTTTTAATATTTTCGAATATGTGATATTTTTATGTATCATATTTTTCTATTTTGTGATTTCTGAATATGTGTTTTATTTTTAATATTTGAAATAATTTATTTTTGATTTTGTCATTTTTGAATAAGTGTTTCAATTTTAATCTTTAAAATTATTTATTTTCAATTTTGTGATTTTTAAAAAGGTTTATTATTTAATCAAAATAGCTGCATACATAAATTTCATGTTATCTACATCCAAGATCTCAAGTAGATATGTTAAAAGTTTAAAAAATAATAATATTGATGATGATTCGAAAACCCTTTTTATTATATTGATGATTAGTTCCTTATTAAATTTTTTTGAAATATATTGATGATGATTCAAAACTTCTTTTTATTATATTGATGTTCACGCACATCAATGGTGAATTATTTCGTGGTTACTATTTTTTTATCAAATATTGTTAATTTTTTTATTGTTATAATACATTAGAAAATAAGTTAAGTAGTAAATATAGATTTCATTTACTGTAGCTTAACCTATATTCCATGAAACTTTTATTTAGTCCATCAAATATAAATGATATTCTAAAGGTTTATTATATTTGAGTCATTTTTATAATTTTCAAATATAAATTTCTCATATTTTATAATTTTTTCTTTATTAATTACTAATGATTTAATAATTCAAAAAGAATTATTTAATATAGAATCTACGTATCAATATGCGTGATTTCAAAAAGTGCATAATTTTATTAAAAAGTTGATTATTTTTATTAAAATTAATCATAAAAAAGTTATGAATTATGTGTTTTTTTTTTGTACTTATGAATTATGTGTTAAAACAATGGATATAATTTTTTTTAAAAAAAATATGTATGTCAAAGTTAAGAAAAAACAAAATATTTACTGATAGATATATTTTTTTTATATAGAGGGAATTGGAATGATATGAGAGTGACACGTGACAAAATCTTCTAGAAAAAAATCTTCATTTAAGGTACTAAATAAATATAGATAAAAACTATCAAAATCCAGCAAATCACAATAAAAACTCATAAAATCCTGAATTAATTAAAAATCCGAAAATTCAATAAAAATACCATAAAAATTAATTAATGCTCTAAAAAAATAAGAAATAAATTAAGATTAAATCAAGAAATAAACAACCTAAATCCTAATCAAATCTAAAATTTAAAAATAATTTTTTTATAAGAATTAACCTGAGAATGACACGTGAAATTTTTTTAATGAGAATTAACGCGAAGGGAGAAATAGAGAAAATTGTGTGAGAATTTTGGAGATAGAGAACGTATGAAGGTTTTTTTGCTCTTCTAACCCTTTTTATTTTCTAATATAGATTGATATTGATACTCTATATAAAAAACAATATTTTTTAGGAAGATTTTTTAACAGAAACTATCTAACAAAGATACATAAAAACAAACAACCTAAATCCTAATCAAATCTAAAATTTAAAAAGGTACTAAATAAATATAGATAAAAACTATCAAAATCTAGCAAATCACAATAAAAACTCATAAAATTCTGAATTAATTAAAAATCCGAAAATTCAATAAAAATACCATAAAAATTAATTAATGCTCTAAAAATGAATTAAGATTAAATCAAGAAATAAACAACCTAAATCCTAATCAAATCTAAAATTTAATGTGGCAAATAGGGCCAAGGTGGAAAAGCTGATGTGTAAATTATTAAATGATAATTAATAGGTGGAAAAGCTGACGTGTAAATAATTAAGTGAGAATTAATCTCGGAGCGACACATCACTAACTTGGCTTGTGAGAGCGACACGTCATGCTAGAAGTTGTTCTTTTCTAATATATATAGATATAGATTTGACTTGGATATGAATTATGATAGTGATTTTCCCTCCTTTCCCACTTGACTCGTCTGATGAATTTACCACAAAAAACTAGCAAATGGTATTGAGATTGGGATTGTCTACCTCAGAAAATGGGTAGAAAAAGAAACACAAGCTAACTAATCCATCTAGCAAATTTGATTATGCGTTGGAGTAATGTTTAATACACACCTCTCTTTTGAGCTGGAGATGTGGAATGGTGAGAAAGATAAGAAGAAAAGAAAAAGTAAGAGAGAGAAAATATGAGATGTGATAGATGATAAGATGAGAGAGATAGAAATAAAAAGATGTGAAAATAGAATGTTTAAAAAATGAGGTGTGTATATATCATTACTCTTATGCGTTGGATTAGGGACAAGTTTCTGGCAAATTGTGAAGATTATTTTGGGGTCAAAATTGTTTTTCTATAATGTGGAATCTTGTGGTTGTGGAATTTAAGCTACCATGTACCTCATTGATTTATCAACCTCTAAACTTAAAAAGCTTTAAAAATAATTGACCCTACTTTTTATAAGAAAATAAAGGGTGGGTGGTCATGGATCGATGCATCATTCAAAATTGGTAAATTTACCCTCAATTTAGTTTTTACAACACATGTCACGTCATTCTCCTTCCTTCTTCTTCTCTTCGTCGTTGATGCCCACCACTATCACTACCTTCGCTCCCCCAACATTGCCACCATCATCATTTGCAAGGCAAGGAGACTTGAATCGGTAGCAACACCACTAAGCCCAGAAAATCACCCATCATCTTCTTCATTAAAGAAACTGCACAACTAAAATTATATGCCCACAACATCAAGCTTCATTCATTCTTCTCCCTTGAGGGCAACCTAAACCATGAAACCGTCAAACTCCCTACCTAACTAACCTCGACGGGCCTCGGGACTATCACTAAGCTCCTTCAAACATTAGAGGATTTAGATGAAACTGCAACGTATGCATGTGATCAGTGTGGTCCAAGAGAGTGAACAAACACATATCTAGTTTGTAGTTCCAAACATTGATATTGTAACCATAAACTATAATTAAACCCCCTCAACTAACGCAGAAACTCCATATCTGAGAATTGAATGGGAATGAAGAGTGAAAATGTACCGCCAGAGACGAAGAGAGGCTAGGAGTAGAGGAAATAAATGCCACACACAAGGTCTTCGTGCTCGTCGAAACTTGTCAATTAGGGTTCTATGTGGTAATCCCGTAAATGGATGACGGTGACGTGGAGACTAGAAAGGATCCATGGCCTGGAAACAAGGCAATTTAGTTTGCTGTCTCAAACTTGGTGAGCATCTTCCCTTGTGATTCTTCTCGATGCTACTTGTAACATGCCGATCTGACGAATGGTTTCACAATAACAAATTAACAACACAAGTTTTTACAACATGCTTTGTCCTCACTCACGCGCTCCTTGAGATAACTTCGCAGAAGGTCACCCATCTCATATTGCTCAAATGAAAGCACGCTTAACCTTAGAGTTTATACAATCTGGATTCCTGAAAAGAAGATGCATCTTCTTGTTATGAGTAGTTCAAATCTTTTAAGACCTCTTTAACTGTATAGTCTCATACCTATGGAGAATCGGAATACCTCTCATTCTACTACGAGATTAGTTTAGTAGTGTGTCCATTTTCCTAGAAGTCGTGCCAGGACCAGGAGCTAGTCCTTGTTCTGACTTCTCATTGCACTCACGATCACTTCCTTCCCTTTTCAGCCCCGTATAAAACTTTGTGTTGGAAATTATATGTTAGTTTACCGAAATTTGCTATATGTATGACAATAAGGAGATCACTTCTTATAAGGTGAACAATATATTTGCAGGGAACACAAAGCTTGACAACTCAAACTACTAATAAAACCTCATGCTCCACTTGACTTTCATTCATCAAAAAATTAATTATCCATAAGTCATGGCAAGGGCGGATCCATGTACAAACACGTGGGGGCAGTTTCCCCCACTAAGTTTCTCTAATTGTATAATTTTTTTGAATGGTATACCTAATAGTATGGTATTTTAATAGTAATCTAGTATAAGCATTGCCCACATAAAAGTTTTACAATATTGGTATACTTACATATTTTTTTCTTCTATCTCATTTCCACTCATTTTCTCATTTCTTTATTTTCTCTTTCATCACATTATTACTCGTTATTATAAACTATCTTCTATTCATCTCTTTAAAGGTGGAGGTGGTGTGAGCAAAACATCTTCTAAAATTTTATGTTATTACTTTAATGACATCAACTACTTTTTGCATCCGTCTTCACATTCGCATCCTCTTTTAAAGGATAAAATTTTGGCATAGGAGAAATATTTGAAGTTTTAAAAGTAACATAGTATGTTTTTAACAGTATAAAATTTATTTTGTCCCCACGGACTAAACTTTCTGGATCCGTCAATGTTAGGGGTGTATTTCATGATGAATGAAATTCAAGTGGAGTATATGAAGCTTGTTTTTCATGACACAATTCGCCTCGCTCGATGGGGTTTGCCCGCCATTATATTCAATTTTTCTGGGTTCCGTAACACTGTGTTTGTGTTTCGTTACACTCTGTTTGAGGCTTTGAGCGTCGTCCATTATTTTCACTCACACTTCTTCTCTTCTCTTCTCTCATTTTCTTCATCTTCTTATATTTCATTGTTTTTGTATAATTGTTAGTATTTTTATGATATTATTTGTTTTTTTTTGTAGTTTTTACAAGTAGTTTACAAAGTTTCATTGAAATTGGCAGAGCTTTCCTACTGTTTATGTCTTATATGTAGTATTCATGTGAAATGAATATGTTTATATTTGTGCTGTTTTATTTGTTATTTACTTAAATATTCTAAGCATTGATTTTTTAGGGATGGTGGGATGAAAAAAATGCCCTCTTTTTTTTTTAAGTAAAAAAAAAATGCCCTCTTTACTAGGGATGATATGTTTTATCAATTGTAAATTTTTTATTGTTAATTCGTTAATTACGTTAGTATTTTAGACCCCTATTTGTTTAAGTTCCATATAAGTATTTGTGTTTTGTAGTAATAATGAATATCTACCAATTTGGTACTTATCAAAATTAATACTAAATTGTTATAAACTATATAGTTTGTTAAAAAAAATCTAGTTTGTCATTACAATATTTTGTGAGAAGAATTCTTGAAGTGATGAAGAAACTACACTGAATGATAAATTTGCACACATGATTTAAGGGAAGCAATGTTTTTCATTAAATCAAGATACCCTAAAAAAAGATACCAAAGTTTTAGTTGGATATCATTTTGACTGAATTGCAAAGTTCAGTTGAATTTGGGTTCCTAAATTTAACTAGCTACAAAGTCTGACTAGAACTCGTCCTAGGAAGAGTTGTAATGCATAAGAATTCTTCAATATTTTATTATAAAATTGTGTCTACATATAGTTGACTTGTATTCAAGTTTGTTGACTAATATCGAGTGGAATCTCTTTCTTTCCTCTTCTATTATGTGTTTGAGGTTATAATGAATGGTACTATTATTAATAAGCTTTTGAATCAAAACTTACTAACAAAATTTTCAAGGTAGATAGACATCAGAGGATAAGGATTTTGATTTTTTTTTTTACATCGAATTCATTCTTCTTGGACCTTCCTACCGATTCATATATATTCCCTAACTTTTACCACTTGACCTATAATTTGATGATTTTAATAGAGGCCAATGTTCATGAGAAAAAAATAAGTAATAACTACTTTATGTGCAGCTTTCACATAATGATGGGATGGAAGGGTCATATTAGTACAAATTTAGGTGGGAATTTACACAAAAATGGACTTACAAGTGACATTCGAGAAAATTCTCCGTTTCACTAACAACTATTCTAAACGTGTTTAATTCATTCACACTTTATTTTATGGTATATCTCTTATTCACTTAATTTTTTTGTATTTTGTTCCTATCACGTTATTTTTTTATGTTGGGAAAGCGTTTTGGCTTGACGTACAATTGCTCAAACGACATTGCCCAAGGTGAGCTCGCGGCTCAAATTTTGGTGAGAAAGCTGTTGTAGCTCTTGTAGCGTGAGGGTGAAGGTTGTTTTGGATGGTCCTTTTCTGCTTGCTTTGTTGTTGTTGGGTGGGTTTTATGGGTTCTAAGAGCTTTCTTGGGCTTTATTAGGCCTAGTTGATCGACTGACGATTTTTGGTGGGTGGTTTTTTAGTGGTTTTGTGGCTATTTTTCATTGGAGCTTCTTTTTTCGGGTGTGGACTGTTTTAGGAGTCATCTTGTTTTTTGATCCCCTTTGATGATGGTGTATATTGTGTTTATCTCATCACGTTGATATCAATACAATTTATGCTTTTGATAAAAAAAATCATGTTATCTATCATATCTTTGATTTGTTTTCTTCTTTTCTATTTTTCGTGCTATAATTGTATTTCAAGTGTGAACACAACATTGTGTGTGTTTGGATTAGTGTTAGTGTTAGCGTTAGAAGAATTGAATCTCGTGTTAGAATTGGATCTGGTCATAGAGTTTGAGTAACGTGATTTAAGTTTGGATATATTTATCAGGAGGAATCCATTTCCGTAATAGAATTTAGTTTGGATAACTTTAGTTAGAATTGATTTTGATTATGTAATGACAAAAATGGGTAAGAATATTTTAATGCATCATTTCTTTAACTTTGTATTAGTATGAATTAAATTATAATTAAGTTCACTAAATTAATTATTTAATGCATCATTTCTTTAACTTTATATCAGTATGAGTAAATTATAATTAAGTTCACTAAATTAACTATTATATATATGAAGTTGATTTCATTAAATTAATAAGTGGCAACTTTTAAGCTAATGACAAGTTGCCAATCCTAGTAGCAACTTCTAAGTGGCAAGCAAATCCAAGTTGCCAATACTAGTGGCAAGTTGTTAATACTAATAGCAACTTCTAACTATGGTGCAAGGAAGATGAAGGGAAAAGGGTATAGATGGAATATGGCAGTGGCCCTCATTCAACTCCTTGACAGAATTGATTTAGCTAGAGTGCTAGACGAAGAAGCTACCCTAGATCAATTCACCCAGACAAGACGTGAGTTTCAAAGCTTGAATTGATTCTCAAAATGGTTCCCAAACATCTATAAATGCAAATAGAAGACGATCTACATTTGAGAGTGATTATGCAAGGTTGGATGCAGAACCAAACAATCCATATTATTGTGTTCTAAAACAGGAATCAATTACATGACATTATTTCCTGAATAACTGGTGCATAAGTTTCCTAAAAAGACTCAAAAATCAGCAATTGATATGTATGGGACTAATCCAAATTTAAATCTATTCTGCATATATACACATTACATAAATAGTTAAAAATATGAATGAACCAAGGGGAAAGACTCAGTGATGCAAGATGGAAGAATTGTGGAGAGAAGAGCTACAAATGGATCAGTAAAAATCTGTACCACACCAATCATAGATTCTCTAAAGGGTTTCACCTGTTTGTGTTGATCCTGAGGGACAAGGTCAGTGATTTTGTTCCTACAAAGAGGGCATGTGGTGTGGTACTCCAACCAAGCACCAATACAATCAGCATGGTACCTGTGGTTGCATAGAGGCAAAGACCGAACCTTTTCCCCCTTACACAATTGGCTTAGACACACTGCACAGGGTTCAATTTCAACCTGTTCTGTCTCCTTCACTGCTGCAGCAGAATAACCATATTGCTTGTACAGTTTGTATAGACTTTGGATCATGATCTCTTGAAATGAGGGAGGCACAACAGCAAAGGTTTTGAGGAAGTTGAGGATGGTTGTTGCCTGTTTTTGCTTGCTAGAGGTTAGAGAAATTTCATGAGGTGGGTTGGGTGGGGTATAAATTGGTCATTTTATTAAATGAATTGTCAAGTAAATAGCCTTATAGGTCCCCCCATCTGGTTGTGTATTCTACTTCTTGTTCTCATTAGCATCCTTTTGAGAAGTATTCTATATGGACAAAAAAAAGTATTCCTTTTGAAGAAAATAAGTGGTGCATATATTAAAGAACATCTTCATAAGATAAGTACTATAAATTGGGAGCCCTTTACTATGGACCACTTTTTTGTGGTCTATAGTTGCACCACCTGCTTTTGACCTGCTACTGCAGGTTTTGCAGGTAATTTGTAATTTTTCAAAAATAAAATAATTAATATATCATAGTATAATTAGTTATATAATTAGTGAATGTTAATGTATGATTTAAACTAATTGGATCAGTTCATCTTCTTCTTTACTTCCTCCCACCCAACAACCACTACCCCCACAACCTTGGGAATTAGGTTTGGTACCCCACCTATTGGGTTTCGCACCCCACTTTATTTAATACGGTATTTAAAGTTTCGTATTTAATACAAATAATACGGAACTTAAAAAACCGTACTGTATTTGAGCATATGTGGCACATTTTCAACCATTCATTGCATACAAAAAAATACGGAATTTTAAATTCCGTATTGAATACGGAAATTTAATTCCCGTATTGAATAAAGTGGGGTGCCAAACCCAATAGGTGGGGTGGCAAACCCAATTCCCTACAACCTTCCTGAATCTCAATTACAGAAACCATTATTGCATCAAATTTATGATTTCAACCCAGATCATCAAAAAATCTTCTTCACCCAGAAACCCACCACCATCAAAACACCCCCCCTCTCTCTCACCACCACCACCGAAACCCCACCAAATCCATATAACGATTCCAACTTGGTTCAGACTATGGGTAGATTCAGAAAGAAGAGCAATTCAATTCCCTGTTATATCTCGATGTTGTTATGGACAAGAGACAAAATATCCAACCCCAAAAACCGACCCAGATGTTCAGTTTCTCGCGCTTTGCGAGCTGCTTCGGTTCCTTGCAGGTCTACTTCGATCACCGACTCAGAACTGCTTCTATTTGAAACCCATGTCAAAGCAAACCAAAAAATCCCTAAACTATAAATACCCATAACCTAGAAGAAACCAGATCTTACATAAACAAAGATCTTTTGCAAAAATAGCAAAAGATCTATTCAGAAACAGGTGGACTCCGCCATCATCAACGCGCGTTGGACTGGTAGAAGAGCTCTGCACCGCCGTTGTCGAAGGAGGAGACAACGTTTCAATCGATCCAGAAATCAACCAAACCCAAAACCCTATGCACGATGCTTGCTAACCTGGGTGGTGTTCAAGTTTCGACCTTGCTCCGGCTTCGAAACCCAAAAGCAATGAAAACCCAGGTTGAAGAAGGAGAAGGAGCATGGTGGGACTGTGGGAGATCGGATTCGCGGTGGGGATGGGGAATTGGAGTTGCCACACGGGAGGTTGAGTGTTGTTGATATGGGTCTGTTGGGGATGGAGATTGAGCTTAGGTCTGTGATGGAGAAGCATCGGCGACGGGGTAGGGGGTGGCAGCCGCGGAGGATGAGGCGAGGTCGGAATCGGAGGGGCAGATCTGGTGGGATGGTGGATTTCTTGGCGTTTGGGTGGAGGCTCGTGAGTTGGTTGGTGGAGGCGCGTGAGGTGTGGAGGATAAGTCTGGGTTCTTATGTTATTTCTTGGAAATCAATTTTGTTTTGTTAAAAAGTTGATGAATAAAATCAATTTTTGATTTTGTAGCTGTCTCTATGTGTGTTACTGGGTTTGTTGTTGATATTTTCATGGATCCATGATAATGATGATGAAAAAGAAGAAGATGAAGTGATGAATATCATGGATTTCTGGTGAGGGAGATGAACTATAATAGCTTAAATCATAAATTAACATTCACTAATCATTCTATTTTATATTAATTATTTGTTTTTTCAAAATTTCAAAAAATACAAAATTACCTCCAGTACCAGGTCAACAGGTAGTGGTGTAAGACCATATACAATGGTTAACCTACCCCACTTTTTCTCTTCCCAACACTTCACATCATCTTCTCTCTCCAATTCAACAAACTCTCAACAATTACACACTCCAATGGTTTTACTTAACTCTCAACACCCTACCCCACCACTCACCCTACCCCACCACTTTTTTATTTCACATTTTTATTTAATTTTATATTTTTGTTTTTATAATTACATAAAATTACAATTATCGATTTAAATTAAATTAAAACAATAAACACTTATCGATGTAAAATGGGTTGTTTGAAGAATTCTGGGTGTTGAAATGGTGATTGTTGGGATCCATTTCAATACAAATGCTAATAGATAGATAAATAAGATGGTGAGAGAGATGATAAGAGAGTGAAAAAACTTGGTTTTTTTTTTCTGTGTCCAAATCATACGAACCAAGTATCTATTTATAGAGAAAAAAAATCATGAATTTTGGTATAATTTTTTTTTTTCAGAAATTTTTTTTTTATGAAATAATTGAGTTCAAAAGATAAGGAAAAACGAAATCTGGAGCAACCAATCAGAGGAAGCCACGTGGCAGGAGAATAAAAAAAAAATTCTCTTTCCTGCACGCGCCTTGTCTGCGCGTGTTCTACACGCGCCTGCTGTGGCCACTGGCCTCGCGCCACGTGGAACACCGCAGACTCTTTATTTTTGTTGAAAATCTTCAACAATTTTATTCTCTCTCTTCCCTTTCAACCAACTTCAACAACCACTAAACCCCTTCAACAAAATTCAACAACATTAAACAATCAATTCAACCATCCATTGTGGATGGTCTAAGTTTAGACCACCAAACTGGTCCATAATAAATTTTTCCAACTATAAATTGTTTATTCAGATATTTTTGAAATAATATCTTCAAAACAAATAATTTTTTTTGGGTCACTTGAATACATATTTAGATTGAACACAGGTCCATGAGGCCCATTTGGAGGGTGATAGAAGGTGAATGAGCTTCTTGAGTGGTGAATGGTGAGTGGTGACACCATTCAATTCCTGTGGTAGCTTTCACTTCCTTCTTGGGGTGGCTGATTCCTCAGTCACTCTTCTCCCAACCAACACTTTCAAAAACAAGAGACAAGAGGAATGTTACATGACACAACTGATATAGTTATCCACTCACTGTTTGAATGAGCTTCCATGCCTTTGGTTGGTATTCTCACTTTTCTCACTCTTTTCTCATATGGGGTCCCTTTTTATGCTTAAAAATGCAATCTTTGATATCAATTTTGCATCACTTGTTACAAATTAAATGACCTAATTATTCTTGTTTTGGGTATGCAGGGATTGCAAATGCACATCCCTCCTTCCAATATGCTCTGTGTTCACCCAGGTTGCAAATACTATCATCAGTTTCTTGTGATTGGAAACTCTTGGACAAGTTTAATAATGGCAACTTTGATGTGGGGGGTGTGGAGATGAGAAGGTGTGGAAGATTTCTAGTAAAGGCTTGTGCTACTACTACCCTTGAACCTAAGAGGGTAGCTGGAGAGGAAGGTGAAGTATTGGGTTCCAAGATGTTGCTTGAATCTTGTTATGAAGATTCTGAAGGACTTGATGAAAGGGAGAAGTTGAGAAGGATGAGGATTTCAAAAGCCAATAAAGGAAATACACCATGGAACAAGGGGAGAAAGCTGTCAAAGCACAGTGCTGGTAATTGAATCCTTATTGCCTTTGCATCAGTGTCCACTCTATTTTTTTTTGTATTGTGGTCTTCTAACATTGGTTGTGTGTTAAATGTGAGCAGAAACTTTGCGGAAAATCAAGGAAAGAACAAGACTTGCAATGCAGAGTCCTAAGGTGATGTCATGTAAGAATATTTTTATGCTTGATGAAGAAAATTTGATTCTTAGTTTACAAAATCCTTTTTATACTTACAGATTTTCAATTATTCAGGCACTGATTGGACATTTTAATGCGCAAAAGAAATTATTTTTGATAGGAAATTCTGCTTGATCTTGTGTATATACTATTTGTCTTGGGTGTCACTGATCAGTTTCTTAGTTAAGTCTATTGGGGATTACTTGGTGACAGAGATCTCTATAGTTAATTAGGTATCGATAAGATAATCATAGAATGGTGATCAGGTTTTTCAGTTTTGCCTTAGATATTTTCTTAACTAATTTTGGTTGATAAAATTTTGTAATGCAGGTCAAAATGAAGTTGGTTAATCCTAGGAATGCACATTCGTAAGTAAATGCTTTTCCATGATTATTGTTTTTTGTTACTTACTACTAATAAATTGTCCTTTTTGGATGGTCACTTCTATTATTTATAGAATTTTACTGGGCTCAGCCTTCTTCATTGATTGCACAGTGCAGAAAGAAAGCAGAAGATAGCTGCTGGAGTGAAAATGAGATGGCAAAGGAGGCGAGAAAAGATGGCGGTTCAGGAAACTTGCTGCCTTGAGTGGCAGAATTTAATTGCACAAGCTTCTAGAGAAGGCTATGTTGATCAGAAAGAGCTGCAATGGAATTCCTATGAAACCTTGTATGAAGAGTTGAAGCTGGAGTTGCTGGTGAGTGTCAAACAAAGGAAACAAATGCCAAGGGCACCAGGTAGCAAAACAACACCCTGGACTTCTGGACAAAGAAGAAAAGTTGCAGAGGCAATCTCTGTAGATCTTGTAAGTGTGTGTGTTTGTGTATATAGTATATACATATATGTAAGTTTCATGGCTTATGGTTTCTACATTATAGCAGCCAAAAGCATACTAGTTCTTCCTCTTGGCTAGCACACTAATAGAGTCTAATAACTGCATAGAAATTATTTTTGTTTGTGATTGACTTGAAAGCTTCTCAGACTGTGGTATTGATTATGTTTTAATGTAACACACTTATTAGTTTCTTTTTCTTTTTTCAAAAAAGATACTGAATGCTTCCCCTCTGGTGCATCAGGTATAAGTTAGGATGATCCGATCTTTCTAGTATTTAAAATCTTAGGCATGTACTGATATCATTACCTGTTTTTTCTTATTAAGCTCCGTAAGATAATGAATATTGTGAAAACAAATTTCTTGTAATTGGTTTCTATAATGTTCTGGAGCAATCTGAATATGGGGCTGAGTGGTAAAACTAGTAGATAGTAATATATGTTTTTTTAATACTTCTCTAGAAATTGGCTTTGGTTTTAGGTGTAAAACCCTTATAAGCCAACCTTTTTACTAATTGTTTTCCAATAAATGCTGAATCTGTTATGAAGTTCAGTCAAGGGTTTATGTCAAAGGTCAGGAACCATATGTTGTCACCTAATGACACTCATTTGTATTTGCAATTGTTTACCTATGCCAAAAATGTAGAACATGTTGGTAGGTATCTGTTATCTTCAGCCTTATCTTCGCAATATGATATGTCAGCTTCTGTGTGGTACCAAATGATATAAAATAGACATGCAGGGTTTTCCAAACACTTGTATCAAGAATAATCAAATTTGAGAATAACAAACATTATTTCTTTCTTGTTCCCATCGCTACTTTCCTCCTGGTTGACAAGATATATTTTAGTTATATCCTGTAAAGTTGGCAGTTCAAACTGAATTCAATGCTTATTCAGCTTTAAATTTGTACTATCTGGTTAAAATATATCAGCTGGATTTCTGAGTATTTTTCTGCCAATCAGGAATACCGCAGAAAAGGTTACACTACAAAGGCCAAGTATCATGACATTGAAGGAGCTGAAATGAAGCCAAGAAGAAGGCCAAGTGATGATGGACAGTCCACAAGGAGTAACACTGTAATGGAAAAGGATCCTGCTAATGACATTAGTGTTGAAAGTGGAACCAGAATTCTTAACCTGATCTCCTCAGGCAATGCTGAATTCCCAGCCTTTAAGGATCATTTGGAGAGTCCTAAGCTGGATATGATGAAGAGCGTTAAAGCCCAGAGAGGTGTTGCAGAAACCAAACTGAACAAAGCCATTGAGCGAGCTCGGTAAACTTTTTATCATATATCAGTCATTTATTATTTTTCTTCTCAACGAAATTAAAATCAATTATTTTGTGTATTTTTCTATAGCTTGTGTGGGTGTTTTCCCTTCTCTTTTAGGACCATTATAGTTTAGCTCATTGATGAAACAGTTTAACATATCTAGTTAATCAGTAGCCTCCTTCATGAACTTGAAGTGAGGTTGATTCTCAGAGCGCCTATTAACACATATGTCGAGCAGGAAGTAGAGCACATACCCAGAAGGATATTAACGAAAGCAAATTTAGATGCTGAAGGAAAAAAATGGCGATAAATGAGTTCTAGGATTATTGATATGGATTACAGAGTTAAAGTGCTTATAGTATATTAAGGTGGTTGGTCCGTAATATAATTAGAATCTTTCTATCGCTGCAACTTCCCTTTTAAGATATGATATGTATGTTTTTTATTATTGATCAATTTGCTAGCCTTAGAATCTATGCAGAAGTGAAGATGGGTGTTATAGTGGATGAAAGTTGACAAAAACAATTTTAAGGGTTAGATGTAAAAAGTTGTTCAGAAGTATGGGTAACCTTTATTCAGAATGATAAACTGTTCAAACCTCAAACTAAAGGTGACGTAACATTGATTTTCATAGAGGATCAGATGATTAAATTTGAATGTCAACTTGAACTATATGGGCATGGAGCTTCAAAACTAATGACCGAGTCTTATCAATGTTTTGAAGTACAAGAAAACCCTTTTTTCATTAAGCTGACAGTATTTTCATTTCTATGATCATTGTGAATTCACTAAACAAGTAAACAGTGGTTACACATGTGTTGCTTTTGAGATTAGATCAAAATTACATGGTGTGCTTTCTATGATTCCTATTTTAGCAGTTACTTTTTATTATGCATTCATAAAATATGATGTAACTGTGCAGACTATTGATTGCTGAAGCTGAAAAGGCTGCCAAAGCACTTGAGGCTACTGAAATGAAGAGTCCCTTTGCTCAAGCTTCCCTCATGGAATCTAGAAAGCTTATAGCTGAAGCAATTCAATCACTTCAATCCATTGATACAAAAGGGATAACTGCGAGTAATGTCCCTTCTGTTGCTTTGGCCATGGCCAATGAGGAAAACGATACAGAATTTGAAGTTCTAAGCCAATCACATATGCTCCCAATAAACGGTAAGAAAATGTTATCATCAAGTGACTACAACAAGTTTTCAGAAGATCTTGACAAATGTGCGTCAGATCAACAAATGGAAACAGAACAGGATCAGAGTAGTGAATACAAAACAGACCCTTCTCCAACTGTGCTAGGAGTTCAGTCCATTAAAAATGAAACACAGCTTAAATTACCTGCTGTTGTAAGTAAAAAGTGGGTTCGTGGAAGGCTTGTTGAATTGAAACAGAACTGATAGGGGGAGCTTAGCTCACTGTAGACCATTGTCAATGCTATACCATATTCAATTATTTAACAACATGATGGTTGCTGTAATTCTGATTATCGTTTAGCATATATTCACATTCAATTTTAAAAGCACAATTAGTGTAACAATGTGATTAATTTTGACAATTATAAACAATACAAACGATGAGATGATAATTTTTTATTTGAATTTGGTGTATTCGACTGCACTGCAGTCACAAATCCAAACCATTCAATTTTGGTCCAACGGCTTATATCTAGTATTTGTTTACATTTAAATTTGGCACTCAAATAATGCCAGTGAGTCCTATTTATATTTGGTTCTGGAGGATTGCAAATTGTTAGCAACGTCCTTGGAGGTTTGTCAGGTGGTACATATGTAATACTGCAACATATTTTATGGCTAAGTTAGCTCTTTCTAATCATTTAAGTGTGTGGTTTGATGATTGTCCTTTGGGACTTGATGCTATTTGCATAACAAATTAACAATTTGTACTATTTATCCTTTGTTGAATGAAGGTCTTCTTAGGAATGCTTCTGCTGAGTGGTTAGCAGGATTTTCGGGCTTCTTCCCCAGCTCGTGCTCTCTTCTGTTGAACTTTTAGCCATCAAATATGGTCTTCTTTTAGTTTGGGGTTTGGGTCATCATAATGTTATTTGTGAGAGTGATTCTTAGGATGCTATTAGGATATAGAGTCCTATGTTGTACTCTCACACTTGGAGAAAATTTTATAGTACTCATGGAGTATGGAGTTCTTCAGTACTACTTTCACTTACATTACGACACCTACCTATGTATGGCTAGTTATCTATACTTTTAATATATTTTAATTTTTTTAAACTGTCGCATTTACATTGAGGGAGTATTGAAGAGTTTCTCATCACTTACAATTTTGGCTAAGGTTGTTATGTCTCTACTCGCCCTTAGCGTATATCTTACAATCATATTCAACGAAAGACTAATTCATGTGTAGACAAATTAATTTTTTTGTTTGTTTACATAATCAATGTGTTCTTCAGAATTGGTCATTGCCTATTGTAGAACTAGAACCGGTTCCGATAATACAGTAGACAATTTCCCTAGTATTCCTCTAAAGTGAAAGGGTTCCATACCTTTTATTTTAATTTGTTATGTTTTGTCCATAATAAACTTTGTTAAAATTACAATCTACTCCTCTTTTATACACTAAAAAATTAAATATGCATATCCATTAAACTCTTTTAATTAACATATAGACTATAGTACAGTACTAAAGTTTCCCCATTTCACAACCGCAAGCGCCGCTTCTCACCTTCTTCCTATTCATTCCCTTTCTTCTTCTCCATTTCCATCTTCTTCTTCTTCTTCTCCTTCTTCTTCTTCTTCTTCTTCACATTCACCATCCAATTCAATTTCCTGCAACAAAAACCACAACCCGATCACCACATTCCGCGCTAGGGTTTTGACTGCATCACCACCATGAGAGCCAAATTGATCGTGTTCCCAATACGAGGAAGAAACTGGTGCTTCTCCAGATCCATTGATCACACTCTCTCCGCTTCCCCTTCTTCCTCTCAATCCCCTTCATCCATCAGAGACTTATGGAACAACATCAACGTTTCTGATAAACCCCTTAACGCCAAAGCTGAGCTTCTTATAGACTATGCATCTAGCAAGGTCCCTTTCACTTCGTTACTTCGTTTTTTGTCCATTTCGCTTTCTGGGTATGTTGTTTTTTCATGAAAGTTTTGTTTTTTGTTTTGGATGGTGCAGATGAATAAAGCTTGGGTTGGTTTGGAAATGGCACCTGCTGGATCTTTGAAGAAGAAGATTCATGGGTTAGTTTGGTTTCTCTTTACTGTTTCACCTACCATTTTTGTTTCTTGGGGGTTTTGCAGATGAAAATGTGATTTTGAGTTTTTTTTTGCAGGTTGGGGCTGTGGCTTTTGTCACGGGTTAAGCCATCAGAGATTTTTTTGAAATCTATTTCGAAGGATGTCACTGGTGTTGAAGTCATTTATCCATCAAGGTTTGGTTGTCACCTTGTTTAGGTGCCTACTTGGCTTGTAGTTGTGTGTTGTTTGTTTGAAATTATACTTTTCATAGCTAACAATGTTTCCTCTTCCTATTTTGGTTTAATTGTTTATTTGTTGTTACTATGGTTTACTGATCATTTTGGTAAAAGTTTACTCAATTATGTAGTTCAATTCTCCTAATGTTTAGTATGGAAAAGAATGAACTGTGAAATGAGAGAGTAGTGTTTACTTGCTTCTTGGTGTTATTTTTTTCTTGGTAATAATTTCATTTTAAATATTGCAGTTATCCTTATCACTTGTCAGAGAGAACTTGCTTTGCCTCTCTGTTCTTTTTTTTTTATAGATTAAAGTTGTTTTCCTTATTTTATGTCTATTGAATAGTTTTCAATTGAAAATCACATGTGTGGGAAGTGGGAACATGGTGTGGATGAGAAGAACAAAATTTAGCATTGCTGTTTTGCTTCTTGTAGCTTTTATGACAAATGCAATATTTTTGCAGTTTGAATGCTCAACTTGTTCGTCGAAGACTAAGGCATATTGCTATGAGGTAATTCTCTCTCTGACTCCTTACTAGTGGCGCTGGAACCTGGAAGTTAAACTGGAATGTGCTACTACAGCCTTTGATTTAATTTTAAAAGTTAATCCTGATTTCGTATGAACTGTTTTCTGTTTATAGGGGAATGATCATTCACCGTAAATACTTCTATGGTTCAGTTTCATTGATTCCGCTGACCTCTGCATTAAGCGTACGTATGTGTTCAGTTAATGTTAAATACTGATATAGTATTGTTTGTGTTATTGTTCAAGATTGTGTTTCTACTCTTCAATAATTATTTCATTCTTCGCTTCAACTTATGCTCATTTGTCTTAATTTTACATTGCAGGTTTTACCTTTGCCTAATGTCCCATTCTTCTGGATTTTATTTCGCACTTATTCTCACTGGAGGGCCCTTCAGGTATATGCTGCTGCTAAATTTGTGTAGCCCTTGCAATTATTTCTTTTCCTTCCCCTCTCATTGGTGTCAATTTGTCTGTTTTCTGTCACATCAGGGACTTTCTTCGTGTATGACTCGACTTTCTGTTTTAATTTAGGTTGTTGTGTTCTAGATGTTATATTCCTGCAAAGGCCACTAAGTCTTTCAACCTGTCGTGTCACATTAGTTATTCTTCAAACTCTTGAGGGATTAAGATAATTATATCTCAGTCTCGCTACATATTGAATATTGCTGTTTTTCTAGTATTCTAAAGTAATTATGAATACCTTGTTTACTTACTCATGGGATGTTTGTTTGTAAATCCAATTGGCTCACTCAAATATGGTTTGAATTTAAACTGCTTTTAGTCTTGTACAGTAAATCACAGTATTATCTGTGCTAAACGGACATCTTTTGATTTGCATGAATGAAAAAAGTTGCATGGTTCTTGGATGGTTGTCAATTTGTCATGGAGGATTGGCTTTCTACTTCAATGTATGAACGTATCCCTAAATTGATGTTGACCTGCTATTAAGATGGTGTCATTCTCAATCCTTAGGTTTTTTATCTATTGTTTGGAGCTTGGCTCTTGACTCCATTTATCTTGAATTTTGGATAAACTTCTCTGCTTTGTTTCCTATAATTGGTCCCAGGGAAGTGAGAAGCTGTTTCAACTAGTCTCAGATAGCCACAAGACTTCAAACACTAGTACAGATAAGAAGGAAACTGAGCTCAAGGACCCTAAAAATGAAAGCCATAGTTCACAGGAACCATATTGGGTAAGCGTTTAGATATTCTACTCTAGTATTAATTAAGATATTTGGAAGTGAAAGTGATTTCGAAGCTGCGTTGAGAACAATTTTACAAACTTGCATTGGCTATTATTTGGGATTAGTGAGTTCATAGTGCTCCACCTGCCTTGCAGACTCCATGCATAATCTAAAAACTTCTTTTGAAGGTTTTGGTATATTCATTCATTGTGTTTGTTTACAACATTCTTGTATCAGCTGGAATGAACATCGAAGTTATGTGATTTGGATACATTCGATGTGCAAGCATATATATTTTTTTAGGGGTGAGAGTGGGTTGGATATTTGGCCAAGTGGAGAGCATCAAACCTCTATATGGTCATCACATCCATATCTTTAGAATGGTGCCATCAACTGAACTGTGTGTTCGTCTTAGCTAGGGGAGTGCTAGCAATACAGTATTTGTTTGTTTTAGGTTGAAATTTTTGTGTCCCATTAAATTAAGGTGACACCAAATCAGGAGTAGACCATATGATTCACTAGATTTCACACAATTTCAATTACTGACAAAGAGTGTGTTATTAACCTTTTTTCTCTCTAGTTCCTTAAAGATTGTTCAAAGTAGTTACATCAATACTATTTCTTGTGCAAGCATTTGTTGTGTTACTGATGTCTTTTTGTTTTCATCATAT
Organism: Lotus japonicus; assembly: GCF_012489685.1. NCBI lineage: Eukaryota > Viridiplantae > Streptophyta > Magnoliopsida > Fabales > Fabaceae > Lotus > Lotus japonicus. The sequence goes on along the minus strand of NC_080043.1, from coordinate 81,009,235 downwards.
CTGAATTAGGTGCTGCAACCATCCAAAGAACTTGAGAGTCTTGTTCATCAAGGGGACGGGCATGACGGTCTCTGTCATCATACCATCCTAAAAATTTGCAAGATATATGATTTGAACACCATTGATGTTATTAAATACGAAAAGTCCATTTTTTGATCATCAGTTTTGTAACGGAACGTATTGCATTGGCAATTTTTTTAATTCACTTGATTCGCTCATTTTTAGGGAGACACTAGTTCAGAGTTATCAGTAACTTCTAAGTCATGCATATTCTTATGTTTTGATTACTTCACTAACAAATCTTGATAGTATAAGTTCAACTGTATCAATTTGTCTTTAAGTTTGTAGTAATGTGATTTTCTCTTTTGCTGAAAATTTGAAGTTTGAGGTGCTATTTCTGCAAAAGCACAATTAAACTAGAGCTATAGACTAGCAGCTATAGAACTGAATTTGTTAGAATTTAGTTTCTTATTTTTTCTGCTTTTTTCTTATTTTGATCATCAGAAATTTAACTTAACTGTAGGCACATAAGTAGGGGATGATTTCAGAATTAATCATAAAGTGATAAAATGAAATATGATAGAAATGTTGCACTGTCAGATTGTAATTATTTCAAAATACTGTTATTTATGTAAATATCATTTCTCGGGAGGTTAAAAACCAAAATCTTTCGTTTTAGCAGTCAGTAATCACTTCAGCCAGAATTTCAACTTGCCAAGAAGATCTTGACCAAACATTAAGCTTGAAGGAACTATTGTCTCAACTTTCTTTGCTCTTTGTGCTGTTCATTCCTTGGTACTAGTGTTTTTTTTTGTTAAGGTAGAGAGGGCTTAAGCCCGAGGACTAACAGGAGCTAGAAGAGGCTATCCCTCTAGCATCTTTCCTAAGAATTGGGAATAACCAGGGAGGGGCATCCTCTCCATTGAACACTAAGTTATGAGCATGGTGACCCAAGTTGGCTAGTTTGTTTGCACTAATATTGGCCTTCCTGTTGATGTTGTGAAAGGTCACCTTCAAAAGTATGGAAGCTAACTTGTGAATCCTCTCTATTAGCCTGTAGCAATGATGGTCCCTCGGGCAGCTAGTTGTGATCAATTACACAACAACCTTTGAATCAATTTCAATTTCCAATTCCTTAGGTTGAAGATCCGGGTCTGTTTCTAATCCTTTTAGCACTCCAACCAGCTCGGTTCCGAGGGGATTTCCTTCAAATATTTTGCAGCAGGAACCTCTTATTAGACTACCATTCCAATCTCAAATAAGTCCACCACAAGCTGATCTTGAATTTTGATGCATAAAGGAGCCATCCATGTTCATTTTCAAAACACCAGAAGCTGGTTTGGACCAGATTGCAGGGTTCTCATTTAGAGAAAACTTAGAATAATGTCAGTTAGGGACAAGTTCTTTATTACCTCTGCTGCATAATTAGAGATTATAACTTAGAGGTTACCAGGCATCGTGATGTGATTGTTGAAGATGAGATCGCAACGGTCTTTCCAATTTTGCCAAGCTATGATGCCAAAGAGAATGTTCCACTTGCAGCCTTCCTTGTGGATATTGTTCATTTTGAGGTTGGATTCAAGCCAGTTGGAGAGCCCTTGGCTATAGAATCTGCTCCAGTCTCTTGTGGGTAGAAAAAAGTCTCATATCTCTTGGATAAGAGTGCAGTCTCAAATTGCATGCATGATTGACTCATCTGCTTGTAGACATCGAGGGCAAAGAGGGGAACTGGTCATGCTTCGTTTCATTCTTTCATTGTTGGTCAGCAAGCACCCATGTGATAGTTTCTAGAGAAAGCATTGCACTCGAGGAGGCCTTTGTACTTATAGACTAGTTCAAAGGTTGGCGAGGGGGCCTACATAATCTCATCCAGGAAAAGAGGGTAAACATGGCTAATCTTGAACTTACCATCCTCTGAGAATTTCCAGAACAGTTTGTCCTTACCCTTGTCTGGTTTAGGAGGGTCCAACATAGCAATTTTGTCACATGAGTCTTGAGGAAGCAACTTCTTAATTAACTTCCAGTTCCCATCATCGTTTACAATGAAGTATGCGACATGGAGGTGTAGATTCCAATTAGGATCCTCATTTGGTAGGTGTTCCATGAGGTTGGTGTGAGAAGTAACCCATTTGTCTCTCCAAAACATAATGGTTTTGCCATTTCCTATTTCCCATTGGCCTCCTTCCTCTGCATACTGCCAAACTTGGCATAAGCCTTTCCAGGTTGGGGAGCTGCTAGGTTTTGGTTGGGGATAGTTGTTGATCTGGTAAGAGAAGTTGTATTTAGCACACAACACTTTTGCCCATAAGCAATGCTCATCATGCTTAATGGTCCAAGCTAGCTTCACCATGTACACTTTGTTGATAGTTTGGAGAGTTTTAGTTAGTATATAGTGTCTCATCCGATGAGGTGACATTTCATCTTTTCCGGAGTTGATCCCCAAATGAAGTTTCTACACATGGTCTCAATCTTTTTGTAGATACTGATAGGGATGGGGGTGGTTTGCATGATATAAGCAGGAAGACTAAGGAGACAAGATTGCGTAAGAGAAATTCTCCCAGCAAAGGAAAGCGTTTTGCTTTTCCAACTAGAAAGTCTTTTCCTTACCTTATCCACCAGAAACTTGAAATTATCTTTGGTCATCCGAGAATAGAGCAAGGGGACCCCTAGATACATGCCCAAATTTGAGGTTCTCTCAATTCCCAATTTGACATAAAAATTGATTGACTCATTGACATTTTTTGAGAAAAAGACCATTGATTTTGCCAAACTGAGTTTTTGACCTAAGGAGACACATAATTTACCCAGAGCTGGTGGACACATGAGTTAATGAGTGGAAGATTGAGAGGTGTAGTATATCTTTCCGATCTAAAAAAAAATTATTGACATTTATTTTTGAGATATAAATATAGAGGCCGTTTGGATACCATAAATAAGCTCTTATTACAGCTTTTTCACTAGAAAAAAAGCTAGAGCTTATTAAAAAGTGGTGTTTGGATAATTTATTTTAACTTATTAAAAAGCTTCTTAAAGATCTTTTTGAAAAGCTGGGTCCTGGAGCTTATTTTTTCTGCTTTTTCGGGAAGCTGTTACCTAAAACTTTATTGACAAAATTACCCTTAGCAAAATATCAGAATGACAAGCCTTGTCCTACATTTCAATTCTCTCCATCTGAAACACTAAACCCTAGCACACAAATGGTTCCCCACTGAATCTCGTCGCCGCCGCCGTCACGGCCTCCGCCGCCGTCACGATCGACATTCTTTGGATTCAACTCATCGACATTCTCATTCGAATTGAATCAGTTCATCAAAACCTAATCGTGCAGTTCCTTTTCTCTCTATTTCTCCTACCAAGGTGCGTCTTCGTCTGTTTCGAATTCATCAAATTGCGACTCTGTTTTCATTATCTTGAATTCTGATTTATCCCAAATTTGTGGTTTAATTTTTGTAGTTCTTATAGGTTACAATCCGATTAGGGTTTGATGGATAAGGGATTTATATGTTATAATCTGATTAGGGTTTGATAATTGATCCTGCTTATGTTATCAATTTTGAGAGATTCACTTTCTGTTAGTGGTTCTGTTCTTTGCCAATTTCGAATTCATCTGGTTGCGTTCTGATTTTTGTGATTTTCATTTTGTGTGAATTTGTTCCCCAAATTTCCAGTTCAACATTGTGATTGAAATTGAAATCACCACACTGAAATCTGATTAGGCATGGAGCCTAATCAAATCAAAATATTTATAATTACATGGATCTGTATGTGTCTTATGTAGTTATGTTAGATTTTATTTCTTATTTCTTTGTTCTGTTTCCCTGTAGTAGATTTGTTATGATTAACTTATGGCTAGTGATCATGGTGCTATATATATGCTTTGAGACTTTGTTAATGTCATCTTCTGATCATTTTAAGCTTAGTGGTTAACAAGTGATAAGACTACGTGTGATGACTGTTTAACTTTGAGGAACAATGATATGGTAAACACTAATCAAAGTGTGACAATTTGAAGAATTTTAACACTATAAAGACCAACAAAACAAAATTGAAGCAAAGGATTAAAGCTAAAGAAAATTGAATTGGGTGATTCTTTCAAAGTTGAATGCTTCATTGCATGGTGGAACTGTAATTTGCAGAACTTGACAACACCCCATTTTGATTTTCTACTTTAATTTGCAGAGCTTGAAACAAAGAGAATTTTGCTTGACATTTTTAAGGAAAAGCAGAAGAAAAGTGCTGAAGCTTCTACAATACCAAGTTTCTACAAGAAGGTATGTGAAAGCATTGCTTGTTCACACTCACTTTGGTATGTTACACCCACTTATCAATGGTAGGTTTGATTTTTAGCTTCTTTTGCTTCTAGGTTTGATTCTGTTTTCTACTTTTTTTTTTCTTTTTTCTTTTTTCTCAATTATCAATGGCATCATCATCTATGTACTGTGTTCTCTGGTAGCATTTCATTTCATGGACAAGTTGAAACGGTTGCTGTTTAAGAAAGATAGTTAGTTAACTTGCAATATTAATTGAATTGAATGATGTGCTTACCATTCACTTATATACTGTTTCTTAAAGCTTGTTGAAATGTCTCAAGTTCATGTGAAACGAAAGAGAGCAGATTGGAGTGATAAGAATCTTGGAATTTTTTTGAAAGTGTGCGTTGAAGAGGTACGTGCTGGGAATAGACCTCACACTCACTTTACAAGAACTGGATGGGCAAATATACAAGCCAAGTTCAACAATGCCACAAAGTTAGCATATGATTATAAAAAATTTAAAAATAAGTGGGATCATTTGAAAGTAGATTGGGCATTATGGACAAAGCTTAATGCAATAGAATCAGGTCTTGGTTGGGATGCAACTAAGAGAACAGTAGCTGCTAGTGATGAATGGTGGGAGGCCAAAATCAAGGTATGTGTGATGACTGTTTATTTCAGCTATTGTATTTGCACGATCTGCTCTACAATTTCCTGAGTTTTGCAAGTGTTAATCATTGTTTTTCTTTTTCACAGGAGAGTCCTGAGGTTGGAAAGTTTAGAGATGAAGGTCTGAAATTTTTTCCTGAGATGGAAATTTTATTCAAGGGTGTAGTTGCTATTGGTCTTGCAGCATATGCTCCATCTGAAGATTCAAGAGACTCTCACGGTCAAAGCATTGGAGTGGAAGAGTCATTTGATGCTGATATTGATGAGGCCGAAACAGAAGAGCATGGGATTGAGGTAGAAATGACAGCGCAACCATCATCTTCAAGGGGAAATGGACAAAGGAAGAGAGGTAGAGAGGGTGAGAAGAAAGTTGGGGCTGCGGCTAACCTCTCTAGTCAATTGGAACGTGTTATTAATAGCTTTGAGTCAAGTGATCCTGGATCTAAAAATGATCCTGCTAACATCAATGCATGTGTAGAGAGGCTAAAGAATCTTCCAGGGCTCACTCGTGGGAGTGATTTATTTTACACGGGCATTAGTCTTATGGACAAAAGGGAGAATAGGCTTATCTTTCTTTCCTTAGAGGAGCCTACACTGCAGCTTGGATGGATTAAGTCTAAACACAAATAGGCTTATTTGGATATGTGATCTTATATGGTCTTGTTTGGATATTTTATGACATATGTTAGTGTTATGACTTTATGAATTTTGGATATGCGATCTTATGTGGTCTTGTTTGGATATTTTATGACATATGTTAGTGTTATGACTTTCTGAATTTTGGATATGTGATCTTCTATGAGCTTGTTTGGATATTTTATGACATGATATTTTAGTTTTGCTTTCCACTTTTATTGGTTTGATATAATTTTAACAATGAAATCTCACAGGATGTCTTCATCAGAGTTAGAGGAGAAGAAAAAGGTTGTGTACGCACTTGTATGTGAAGTTGTGAATTACTTCACGAGTAATGTTGTCAAAAGTCCACGTAGAGATTCAGATCAAACAGGTTATCGTTGGGTTTCTGAAATTCTAAATGGTCATCCGATTCGTTGTTACCAAATGTTTAGAATGAAGAAACATGTCTTCTTCCATTTATGTGATGTGTTGCAAAACAAGTATAACTTGAGGCCAACTCGCAATGTGGGAATTTATGAGCAGGTTGCTTTTTTTTATACATGGTGGGTCAACCAGCTTCTGTTCGCAATTTAGAGGAGAGATTCCAACATTCTGGAGAAACAATATCTAGACAGTTTCATAGCGTCCTAAATGCTGTTTGTGGACTTGCAAGAGACATAATTAAACCTATTGACTCATCATTTAGTGATGTTCCTGATGAGATTAAGAATGATGTCAGATATTACCCTTATTTTAAAGATTGCATTGGTGCAATAGATGGTACTCACATAAGAGTTTGTGTTCCTCCTCAACTCCAGGCAACTTATATTGGTAGGAAAGGTTACACTACCACTAATGTCATGGCTGCTTGTGATTTCAACATGTGTTTCACCTTTGTCTGGGCTGGGTGGGAGGGTTCTGCACATGATGCTAAGATTTTTATGGAGGCTCTGCGTAGACCATCATTGCATTTTCCCCATCCTCCTCATGGTACGTAATATTTAAAACTTATAATTATATAATATTGTTACACTTATGTATTAACATGCGATAATATTTTATTGTTTAGGTAAATATTATCTTGTTGATGCGGGATACCCTACTTTTATGGGTTTTCTAGGGCCATACAAAAAAAATAGGTATCATCTTCCGCAATTCAGAAATGGACCTAGAATAACAGGGAGAGTTGAGGTGTTCAATTATTATCATTCTAGTCTTCGCAATGTGATTGAACGATCATTTGGTTGTTGCAAAGCAAAATGGAAGATACTAGGTAGTATGCCTTCTTATGATTTGAAGACACAAAACAAAATCATTACGGCTTGTATGGCTTTGCATAACTTTATTAGAAGAAATGATAGAAGTGATGAAGAATTTGATGCAAATTATGAAAATGAAGATGGAGGAGGAGAAAATGAAGCTGGCCCAAGTACTGTTACATGGGAGGAACCTGATTTTCAAAGTTCCTTGCAAATGGAGCAAATTAGGGAACACATCAAAAATATGTTTCCAACACGAGTTTAGCTTTTTTCCTAGTTATCTATGATACTTTAGTAGATATGTCTTTTTATTTGTAAGGTGGTATGATTATATTCAATACTACGAATTATGATTTGTATTAACTATTTGATACTTGATATGGTTTGACGTTATTGTTAGAGCATTGTTAACATTATGATATTATGACATTTTTTTTAGTAGAGATGCTTAGTGTACACACACATTTAATTTTTTGAAAATTTCTAACACAAATAAATAAAACATTTCAATGTTATTTTAAAAAAACATTGTTCAAATATTTTTTGCCAAAAATATTTCATTAAAAGCTACAAATATAATATTTATTTATAAAATAACTTAAATAATTTTACTAATAAATAGTTTAATGATAAATTTTTTAGTATTTAAATATTTGAATCTATTAATATTAAAATCATGACCTTTTTCGTAATTTTATAAAATAAAAGTGCTTATACAAATGTATCCAAACGCCACTTTCTACTTGAATAAGCACGTATGTATGTGTGCATCCAAACGCTAAATAGCTTATTTAAGAGGAGCTTTTTCATTTAGAGCTTCTACAAAAAGCTCTTTTTCTATAAGAACTTATAAAGAAGCTCATCCAAACTGCCTCATAGATATATTTTGTGGATCTCACACTTAAATGAATTATTTTAATTTTTTGATAAAGAGAAGTCATCTATATAAATTTTTTTTTATCTAACATATAAAAATAAATATATTTCTCTCTCTTGCTCTAGTTCTTTCTTGCATAAAAGACCAAGCTGAAGCACTTTGTTCCTTGAATCTGGTTTCGCTTCTGTGTGAAGAAAATTTGCAACTTTACCAGAAAATCAGAATCGGAGTGAAGAGAAGAAGCAAAGAATGACAATTGATCACGAAGATGAACTCAAGGACGAGAAGAATCCCCGACCCCTCGACGAGGATGACATCGCTCTCCTCAAAACCTACGTAAGCCCAAAACCCTAATTTCCCGATTTCCCCCTTTCTGATTTAGGTTTACCAGGTTTTCGTTCTTGTAACAATCGTACTGTTTTCATTGTGCTGTTTCCATATTAAAATCGAATCCTCATTCAATTTGTTTTCAGATTTGTATTATGCTGGTTCCAATCGCTTAGTGTGTGTTTTTTTTGGTGGAAATTTTCTGTTTAGGGTTTCCTATTTTACTTTATTCTGATTCTGGATCGTGGGTTTAGCTTAAAGTTTGTAACTTTATGGTAATTTTGGAATTCTAGGTTTACTCTGAGTAATGAAAGACATGAATTCCCTTTTGGTTGTTTTTCAGATTTTGGTAGGTTTTAGAGTTGTGGTTGCTAGTTTTAGGGCTTGTGTATTTGGTGTTTGGGGTAGCTGGGAGCTGTGTGATAATTACTCACAGATCATGATGTGGATGCACAAAGATTTCAATGTGGATGTTAATTAGAAACATTTAATCTCGCTTGATAGGCTTAATTGATTAGAGTTGCTGAGATGCTACAGTGCGTCTAGCTACGCTTGAATGTAGTGTTGAATTGATGTGGAGTGTGGACTCTCGACTCTGTGATGAGGAAAAGCTCGTAATTGTTATAGCTCAGGGATGTTTTGTTTGCTGAAAAGTTGTTTCTTGAGTTTTCCTGCTTAGCTTCTCTTAGTTGCTGGAATGATAATGCTTTTCAATGATCTGTGGTTCTCACACCATTTTGTCTTTATGAACAGTCTTCTATAATATATTTTGGTTTACTTTATACAGGGTTTGGGGCCTTATTCCACAAGCATAAAAAAAGCGGAGAAGGAAATCAAAGATATGGCGAAGAAAGTAAATGACTTATGTGGTATGTGCAAAAGGTTTAGTTTGTTACAGTATTTCATTATTGCTTTGTAGATCACCGTGATTGTTTAGTTAAAGAAAATTGCATCTTTACTCTATCTTTTCTTGGTACTGTCAACTGTGGTAGGTATCGTCTGTGCCTTTTTACTCTCCTCCCTTTTGACAGTAATAAGTAGTCTTTATTCAACATATTTTCTATCTTATGTCTTAATGAAGGTGATAGGATTAATTAGTGGACATCTGTTGTTAACCAGAAAATTTTAAAATAAAAAAGAAAGAAAAAAGGAGTTAATAATTGATACTATATTGATATTCTTTTTCCATCAAGTTCATACTGGTTATCCTAATTGCATAGGCTGGATGGTGTTTACAATTGTACACTTAGATACTTGCTTTCGCTTGCAATAATAGGTATCAAGGAGTCTGATACTGGATTAGCTGCACCAAGCCAATGGGATCTTGTTTCTGATAAGCAAATGATGCAGGAGGAGCAGCCTCTTCAGGTTTTCCCCCCTTCCCCCTTTTTGTGTTGGATTTATTCAAAACATTTTTAATATTGGTTCTAGTTGCTTAATATGGCTATTTATTGAACAGGTGGCAAGATGCACTAAGATCATCAATCCAAACTCTGAAGATGCGAAATATGTTATCAATGTGAAGCAGATTGCAAAGGTGCCTATCTTCATAACAATCTTCTTATTTTCCCCTTGTCTATTATATTTATTTGAAGATGTTTGGCATCACTTGCTGATGAAGATATTCCCTGCTGACCAATTATTGTATATTCTATGTAAAATGCAAATGTTTTCCTTTCCTTTTGAAATTGGGTCTGATACACCTTCTGCTTTGATGATGACAGTTTGTTGTTGGGCTAGGAGACAAAGTCTCCCCCACTGACATCGAGGAAGGAATGCGTGTTGGGTATGCTCCAAGTAACTTTGATACTAAAATATGACCCATAAAAAGACGAGTAACTTGATTGCCTTGTTATATGTTTGTTTGTTTGACCTTTATTTCACCATTGCAGGGTTGATAGAAACAAATATCAGATTCAGATTCCGTTGCCTCCAAAAATTGATCCTAGTGTTACCATGATGACAGTTGAAGAGAAGCCAGATGTGACATATAATGATGTTGGTGGTTGCAAGGAGCAAATTGAGAAGATGCGTGAAGTAAGTTATTGAAAATTTAGTATATTTGATGTTACAACAAATGCAATATGTCACATGGCACTGAATTTTAATTTCTGTGCAAGGTTGTTGAACTGCCAATGCTTCATCCAGAGAAATTCGTCAAGCTTGGAATTGATCCTCCAAAGGGTGTTCTCTGTTATGGTCCACCAGGAACTGGCAAAACACTTCTGGCTAGGGCTGTGGCTAATAGGACCGATGCTTGTTTTATAAGGGTTATTGGAAGTGAGCTGGTTCAGAAATATGTTGGTGAGGGAGCTCGGATGGTTCGTGAGCTGTTCCAGGTAAATGCCTTAGACCTCTCTACTGGCTCTTAGTCGTTGTTTCTATGACATGGTATCGTTTGTCTAAAATTGTTATCTCCCATAGATGGCTCGTTCAAAGAAGGCCTGCATTGTATTTTTTGATGAAGTAGATGCAATTGGAGGGGCTCGATTTGATGATGGTGTTGGTGGTGACAATGAGGTTCAGCGCACAATGCTTGAGATTGTGAATCAACTCGATGGGTTTGATGCTCGAGGAAACATCAAAGTTTTGATGGCAACTAACAGGTTGGTTGGTTTGGCCATTGCATGGTTTTTCCTTTGTTCTCTACTATTGATGTTAACATGAGAATGTGTTCTTAAATATGCGTTGTGCCATTTTTACCATAATTATGATGTACTAAAATTCCCTTTTAAATTATCTTTCGTCATACACTCTTAATTGCTTAAGGACTTCCTCACCTCTTCTAAGAAAAAGTAATATAAATCAAAGATGCATTACAACTTCCCTTGCAAATATTTCATGTCATGCCTTTCTTCAATTTGGAAGTTTTACCACCGGTGAGTTGGCCTAATTGATTTTGTCTTTTTTGTCTGCAACTCTAGGCCTGACACTCTAGATCCAGCTCTACTTCGGCCTGGGCGATTGGATCGGAAAGTTGAATTTGGCCTTCCTGATTTAGAGAGTAGGACGCAGATATTCAAGATACACACAAGAACAATGAACTGTGAAAGGGATATCCGTTTTGAACTTCTGTCTCGCCTTTGCCCAAATTCCACTGGTAAGAACATTTTTAAAACTGGACAATTTTAGTTGAGCATATACTTTTGGACCATCAATCTGCTAAGCTTTTCAGTATTTTGGCTTGTATACTTCCTGCTAAAACTTGATCTGTGTTTGAGATATTCCTGAAGCTTCTTGTTGCTGTCATGTTCTGATGTCTTGCTGCCAAAATTTTGCCTCATGCTTGTGTGCTTCTAATCTAGACATTGATTTTCTGACCATGGTATTTTTGTTCTCTCCAGGAGCTGATATCAGGAGTGTATGCACTGAAGCTGGTATGTATGCTATCCGTGCCCGAAGGAAGACTGTGACAGAGAAAGACTTCCTTGATGCAGTGAATAAAGTCATCAAAGGATACCAGAAGTTCAGTGCTACTCCCAAGTATATGGTCTACAACTGAGTTTTTCTTTCTTCTACTTTCCCAGAGACAATGTTAGCACGTACATTATGTATTTTCCCCAGTGAAAATTATTCAAAAGGGCATTTGGTTCTTTCATGAGGCAGTTTGTGAGACTTGTCTGTTTAAATGCATCCTTCATAGTTGAACTCTTACAAGTATCTCTGTAGCTGATATTTTGCTAATGTCTCATTCAAAATTGTTTCGAATATTTTTACCATGTTTGACTTTCAATGGAAGAGAAAGGGTAATGATTCTCCTAGCTAGGGTTGAATCATTTCAGTAATTAGAAAAAGTGTCGTGTTCAGTTAAAATTTATTATCTTTAACAATAGATGGCCCTTTGGGATTTTACTTGTTATCGATTGAACTTATAAATTAATTTATCAACAATTTTTTCCGGCAATTTATTTCGTTCATCATCTTAGCCTCACAAGATGAGTAACAATTCAATACTTCATCCACACAATTTTTTTTTTGCAATTTTAACATAATATTGTATTTAAATATTTTACTCACAAGTTTCAGCATAGTAGACAGATAACTGAATTTCTTAAGTATTTAGTCAAATGTTCAATTTCTAGGTGGTGTTCGTTCATCATCTTAGCCTCACAAGATGAGTAACAATTCAATACTTCATCCACACAATTTTTTTTTTGCAATTTTAACATAATATTGTATTTAAATATTTTACTCACAAGTTTCAGCATAGTAGATAGATAACTGAATTTCTTAAGTATTTAGTCAAATGTTCGATTTCTAGGTGGTGTGAATGGAGATGAGAGACGCCTATCTAACTATTTTAGGTTCACATGTTAATCATATGTGCTGTTATAAAATTTGTTTCTAACCTTTTGTTTTGACCTTCAAAAAATATAAATATAATTTGTATTTTAGGTTTTTGTAATAAGAACTGAATGGAAAAAAAAGTTTGGTACACTACGTTTATAAAAAGCAAGTTAGATGTCTTTCTAATTCTTACAATTGGTATTGATACACACATTTTTAATGTATTCATTATCTTATGCTCATTTTAGTAATTTTCTCTGAAAATAACTTCACTTTATTTTATCCAAGTAACATTCATTTTTATAAAATTTACTTTTATGTTTCATTTCCAAACATTCATTTTTTCAAAATTAATTCTATTAAACTTAATTACATCAAACTTACTTTTACCTTACTCCAAAACAAATTAATCCAATTCTTCTATTCTGATTTTTCTTTTCAAATAAATTTCAAAAAAAAAAATATTTTTCTTTTCAAATAAATGTTGAGTAAAATATTAAGTGAATTTTATTGTACTATTTTAACAAGAAAGTAGGTTTTTTTTTTTGAACATAACAAGAAAGTAGGTTATAAATGAGTAAATTTGTGAGGGACGTAACTTTTGAAGAATTAAGTGCACTTGCACGACTGGATGAGTTTATTCAAACTTATAACATAAATACTTATGTGAATATTCGGATAAGTTTATGTAAATACTTATGTTTTACTCTTTCGAGCTTATCCCAAAAGACTCTCTAAATTTCTCGGTATGAATGATCTAAAATTTCATCATTAAGAATTCAAACACTGATATGCAGTAGAGTAAGTAAAACACTTATCTTACAGGCCTCCTGCTATGGGATACATGTGGTCTAGACTCTAGATAAATAAAAATTGCACCCATAAATATAATAACAATAGTATAAAAATCTTGTTATGATTCCTAGTTATTACAACAAAATGGCTACCGTCCAGATTCAATTTTACAAACGGATAAATTATTGAAATTTTTATCACCAATAAAAGAAATCGCTCAGAAATATACATCAACAGTTGTCCAGCTTCAATGATCAACGGTATAATTAATCTAACTCAGAAAAAAAAGAAATGATGAAAATAAGGTGAACATTATTTTCCTTTTTTAGCCATTCTATCAACACAAGGATTTTGTTCCCATTTAGAAGTCTTGTGTGTCTGGAACATCACCCGCTCTTGGGGTTCCTCCTTGTGTCCGCTTGCTCATGTTAGTTCGTTGCACTAATCGAACCAGTGCTTGAACCACTTCTGACATAGGTGGTCGGAATTCAGGTTCCGGCTGCACCCAAGAAATAAAATTAGAACAAAACAATGCATTATTAGCCTTAATGTAGTCATGCATTTTCTACGCTCAGGGGTACCACAATACCCAATTATTGTTGCGTAACCAATCCAAATAGACCCCAAAACAAGTAATTCACTGACTACTCACAGATACAGTAAATATTTTGAGACATTACCTGAACACAAAGAGCAATGACATCAGCAAATCGAGAAAGAGACTTAACAGGGTATAGCCCTTCTAATGCAGGATCAACCATTTTAGCCAATGCATCAATATCGTGGAGTTGAGGTGTTGCCCATCGAACCAAAGACTGCTCAAACCTTGATCTTGAGCTGTAATCAGAAAAGAAAAAGGAGGAAACAATTTCAAAAGCAGTAATAAAGAACAACCAGGATAACTAAAAGAAATCGAAGGACCTTGGCTCGTAAATAATGGAGAAACAGCACAGAGAAAGAATACAATTAAACTAAATCGCCAATTGGCTCATAAACATTGACATGTAAAATTAAACTTCACATGGGAATTGTAAACAATTGAACTATATAGTCCTATAGAAGCACTGTTGACAGGTATGAATCCATCTGCTACCATAATTATTCAAATTGTTTGCTCTATTAATTGAATCATAAATCATTATGTTCATGCATTATGTATGGAAGCATGCGAAGATGTAAAACTACTACGTGAAACCCTAAAGGTATGTCAATGTTTTACCTATCAAATGGTTTCCGTCCACTAATAAGCTCCAACATGACAACTCCAAAGCCGTATACATCACTCTTGAGAGTATATTGACCAGACAAGCTAACTTCCGGAGCTTCGTATCCAGATCCAGCATTATTCATTAGCACCTGAACATGAGACACTAGTTAGAACTTCTAATGATTTAGCAGGTAAACTAAATGTCACTGGTCAAAGGGAGAAATTTGATTCAGTAAAATATACTACCAATTTTCTTGCTAAAGTTTGAAACAAACACAAAATACATCCAAAGGGATGCATCAGACAACATGCATATTTTGTTTTCCTCATCAATAAATTACATGGTACCCCTCTGAGTTTCCGGTTTATCTTATGTTAGGAAGATGGCACTGAAAACCTTTTCCCTAACAGTTAACCCAAAGAGGTAATTATTTGTTTAAGAGTGGCTGCATTCATAATATAAGAATTTTTAGTTATCTTCATATGGTAATTGGCTAGTCATTTCAGCTAGTTTAAAGCTTATGTGACTAACCTATAAATTTTTTCCTAGCAAAAAATAGCTCTTTGGAAAATAAGCTTAGTTCACTAGCTTGTAGTGTTTCTGAAATGCTACTTCAAGTAGCTTTTGAGCTTATAGTTTATTATCTTTGTTACTATTTTTACCTTTACTATTTTAATTAAAGTCCTCCATTAATCACTCTGTAGTTAGAACAGACAAATATTTATTAATTATAAAGAAATACAAGTTTATTCAATTACAATCTAAAATAATTTATATTATATAAATACATTTAACAAAAATATTCAAAATGATTTTAGTCCATCAATTACAGTTGATGTCCATCAATAATTTTTTAGCAAAATTAAGTCCCTCGTCTTTGAAACTGTTACGATTAAACTCGTCCATCACTTTTATTAAGAAAAAACTCTCATCCTCACTGTCTACCTTCACAACTTAAATTAATTAAAACATTTTAGACCTTCTTTAACCTATAGCTGTTAATGGCGCGTGATAGCCGCACATTCACACTATCATGGCACCATGGCCGTTACACCAACATGTCACATTTCAATGTCGCGACCATGACAAAGCTGGAAGCAGCAGCCTTTTACAAGCTATAGGGTAGCAACAGGGATGACCACTGAAAATGCAAAAATGCCCTTAAATTTCAAGATTACAGGACCAGTTTTGGGGTTAAATTAAGGATTTTGGAAGAAGAATAACAGAAAGCAACTTTGAAAATTACTTCAAATTATAGCGACGTCCAAAGAAGAATCGAACTTTAAAGAAAAGTAACTCTGAAACTGAAAAATGTAAATGAGTAGCAAAGCCAAAAATATACAAAAAGTAGCACCAAAAACAGATCCCCAGACAAACACAATCACATCCCATAGATTCATAGCATAAAGATCTTGAAAAGTATAAATCACCTGGTTTGCACCAGGAATATAGCTGGCCAATCCACTGTCTGAAAGATGAGGATTAATATCAGCATCAAGTAATATGTTGGCTGATTTAATATTCTTATGAACAACTGATGGTGAACAAACTTCATGTAAGTACCTAAAAATAACAAGTAGAGGTTAGGATATTGATTATCTGGGAAAATTTAAATTGATGCTTGATACTCAACCCTATGTTCTATTGTATCAAAATAAATGTTTGAATTTCTATTGTAAGTAAAAGTCCTTAGTTTCTTCTGCGAAGCAGAAATTTGCTATTTACTGATATGTTGATTTTAGAATAGATAGTATCTAATTTAAAATAAAAAATAAATTTCATTGCCTTAAACTATTTTATCCTATTTTTCTCATTTTCAAATTCAAACAATAGATTTAGTAGTTGTTAAGCATAAAACCATTTAGTAGACTTTTGCTTAAAGACTTGGGCTTTTGAGATAACATTGTAATAGGCTAATAGCACATATGTGACCAAGTAGACAAGACTTCAATCCTTTCCATCCTATTCTTATTTGTTACAAATAGAAGTTAAATTTCCCGACAAGGTAGGATAGTGATAGTGCATATGCATTGTCTACACTTCGACGCCATGTATTAGCCTTCACCTAATAACTTGAGTTTTGGGGGACAATTGGTTCCTGACATTAATAATCTAGGCATTAACTTAAGGAAAATGCAGAAAAAGACAAATACAAGGATATATTTATGAGAAGACAATGCAAAAATAAATGAAAATGATAGCCCTAATTTTGAACCAATCAAGACACACAGGATAGCAGGCAAGCTAAAGCCAAGCAAAATCTATAAAGCAGGAAAAAAGATAGGGGAGAAAGAAGATAGAAAATAGGAGTTAGTAAATCAATGGAAAACTAGATTTAGTGACAAGGTTTAAACTAACAAAATGATGCAAAAATTACTTTAAAATGTAATATCAACATCTTCTATATGCAGCACCAAACAACTAACTTACTCTAGAGCACGTGCAATCCCCAATGCAATCTTGACACGTGAATTCCATATTAATGGTTTGCTATACTCATCAGGTAGGTGGAGGAAGTCATGCAGTGATCCACTTTTATGAAACTCATAGACTAGGAGGTGTTGTCCATGCTCTGAACAATAACCTACAAGCTCTGTCACATTGGGATGATGCAGATGGGAGATGTTTGAAACTAGTTCTACAAAATCTTCAGACGAATCATTGGGAAGGACCAATGAATCTATCTTCTTCACAGCAAGAACCTAAAACATTTATGGAAATGAAAAAATCAAATCAAAATCATTAATAAGAAGATGTATAGTCCAAGACCTACTATTGAAAAAGTTCATGGTATTGATTGGGGGATATTGGTTTTAGAAGTGGTGCTACATGCAGCATGTCAGCTCAGAGTTCTTTGGTTTTGTATTTTTACAATGCATATCTTAACAGATTTAGGTATCAAAGCTACTCATATTTGACCCACTCCTAGGGAAATTGCACAGTGGCATGATTTACTATTTCAACATTCTATATATTTGCCACCAGCATTAGACATAGAAGTGGACTTGCAGCAAAAAGAGGAGAGGAATACCTTTCCATCATCAAATTGAGCACGGTATACACGTCCAAAACACCCCTCACCAAGAAGTTGGTCCACACTGAAGCTTCCAGTCGCAATCTGCAGGTCAGCTATAGAATATGATTTCACATTTGCTGGAGCAGTTATGGTCTTCTTGACAATTGCTGGCTTCTTTGAAAACTCATCCTCATCAAATGATTTATGACGATCAAAAGGCGGGGGTTTAAGACTGATTGTGGCCGCAGAAGTATCAAACGTCTTCAAGTCAATCACACTAGAAGTTTGCATGGAATTCATTTCTGCATTGATAGATACTAGTATGTTTAGTCTCACCCGATAACATTTTCAAAGCAGAATAACTTAACAAGTAAATGTTAAACTGAAAGCATTAAGACAGGTCAGTCATTTCTACTGGGAGGAAGATGGACACCACAGTCATTTTCTAATGAGTGAGGAAGTTTGCATGATTGCTTACAGCAGAAATACTCTTAAAGCTTTCTCTATAGTCACCAAATAGGTCAGTCATGATGCCAAACAAGCATCTCACTGAAAGAAGTGTAGAAGTAATTGCTACTAGTTTATCTTACAGTTACAGAACAAATTATCTGCCAAAATTTGTATCACAAAATGAAATTTCAAAAGCGGAATTAAGCATGTAGTCCATAGAAAATGTCATTTTAGAAGAAGGAAGGGTGAAACTGAATAATGAAATGCTATGAATATAATATATATCTAAGAATTCGGGTTAGGTCTAACCCTTCCTAAAAAGCTAGCTCAGCCGTGACGGTTGCTCTACCCTTTATGAACACTTATTTGGCTATATCTCTAGTCAATGTGAGACTTCTCAACACACCCCCACACGCTCAGAGATGGACATCTAGAGCGTGAAATTTGAAGGGCTGGTCATCTGCGAGTGATGCGTATATGGGTGGGTGGTCTTCAATAAACAGATCTAGGATAGAATTTGATACCATCTTAGAATTTGGGTTAGGCCTAACTCTACTCAAAAGCTAGCTTCGGGTGAGGGTTGTTCTACCTTATATGAACACTTATTTGGTCATATCTCTAGTCAATGTGAAACTAATAAACAATCTACAAGTATATGAAAATAAGGAAGATATTATCATAAAAGATAAAAATAATGTTCCGATAGTATGCAAGATGCTGACCATGTACTTCATTTGAAGTAAGAGGAGCCAAAGGCTGGTTATCAAGCTTTTCCACATCTGAAATTGACTTCTTGGATCTTCTCTTTACCAGAAAGAATGCTATTATCGCCCCAACAACTAGGATAGAGATAATTATTCCAGCAATGCCACCACCTCCAATACCAGATTTTTTGCCTCCATCACTTGTGCCAGCACCTGATGAGGTGCTATGCCCACCAGACTTGTGATCTCGGTTGCCTTTTGTAACCGTAGGTGTCCCCGGAGGAGGTGGCGGTGCAGGGCCCGAGCTCCATGTATTACCACCCGTTCTGTCAATAAACTTGGCCATTTTAATTTTTATGATGAATAATAGATTCTCAAAGAGATTGCTTATAATGGCAATGCTTACTGTAGGTTTATGCCTTTCAGCTGTTGTGGTATCCAGCCGGTAAAATGATTGTTTTCGACATTCCTGACAAATATTTAAGAAAATAAATACACGTGATAAGGTATTTCTATGGAACCATAGGAAAGGAGATCCCACAGCTGTTATATGAAACCACAGAGATATACAACTCACAAAGTCTCAAGAGGGAGATTAGCAAGGACATCAATGGTGCCTGTAAACTGATTGCTCTGCAGGTTCCTACATAAATGTAAACAAGTCAATGCAAAATGCAATCAATGGCATGTAAAAATTGGCAGAAAAATAAAGAGAAGAAAAAAGGCTGGACATTTACATGGTGGTTATGCTTGAAAGAGAGCTCATAGTCTGAGGTAGGTCACCTGTCAAGGAATTAAACGAGACATCCCTGGAACAAGTAATAGATATTTTAGTCGCCAAGCCCTGAATTGAACCAACTTCTACAATATCCAAACATAACCTCCATTGTCACTAGTGAAGAGCATGTGGATTTTTTAGATCACTAGAAGCCTATGCTATGTGGTATAGTGCAATGGCCAACATATATGAAGCATTTTCACAGAAACATAATGGAAAATATCTTAAGTATGGGATCAGAAGCAGCACTGGGAAATTATTAAATACAAAATGGTAAATTGTTAATTAATCCTTGACAAAAAGCTTTTTAACATTCTGAAAATGAAAACGATCAAATACTTTTAGTTAACATAAACTTGGTAGACATCTAGAATACTTTTTAATTGTTGAAAAGCAACTAGGAATCTCACAATGTAGAGAGGGAAGAAAGCTTTTCAAAGTCCACAGTCAGTCCTTGCTGCAGCTGATTGTGACCGAGATTCCTACATTATCATTAATTTCAAAAGTAACTTCAGCTGCTAGAGAAGGAGTTTTTGTATTTCAATGAGAGGTGTACAAGAGCTAAAGAAGACAATTACACACAGGTCTACAAGTGAAGTCATATCAGAAATAGAATAAGGTATCCCCCCATTGAAATTATTATTAGCCAGATTTCTGCATTAGAAGTAACAAGAATGTTAGAAATTATAATATCAGAACAAAAATAACAACTAAAGTAACAATATATGACATAGAAACATACAAGTGCTTCAAATTTTGAGGAAGGCTGTAGGGTATGGTGTTACCAAGATTGTTGTTACTCAGATCTCTGCAAAAGTTACAAGGTCTTAGTAATAAAAATGCATAGGAAACTAGATATATGATGAATTACACCATTAACTTACAGGTTTGTCAGAGATGACAAGCTTTGTAGCAGATAGCCCAAAGTCCCAGTTAGTCCAAGGCCAGGTAATTTACTGATGAGAAGTAAACAAAAAAAAAATCAGAGATCTCAGACATCGGCAGCAAAAGCAATAACAATCAAGTAATATAAAGTGAAAGGAGATCGTGACTTCACATCTCTGTAACTCGGTTGCCTGAGCAAGTGATGCCTTTCCAAGACTGTCCACAAGGATCATTACCATTTGCAGGCCAATTTAGCTGGGATGCTGAGCTCATACTTTGAAACAGATTCTTTAGAGCAGCAGCTGCATCAAACATTCAGAAACATATAGTTGGCAAACCTCAGTACCTCACACGCATATAATGGAAATTTTCGTTTGTATTCTAATACGTTAGTGCCTGTCTGCAACGTCCATTTTACATATTTTGAGACATATAGTTATCTGTTAAACTAATTCAAACTATTATGATAGCATGTAAAAATTTATTACATCTAACCATATGTGAACAAACTAATGAATGATCTTCTCAGCTGAATTCAGAAAATACCCACTGACATTGTAGATTTGATAATTGGTCATTCGTGATTTGGGCTTCACATAAATAAATATCAAGAAGACAATGATTAAAAACAAACTCAATTTCATTAAGGATTCTCAAAATAATTATTGCAGTCTCTTAAGTGGAAATGTTACGGATTTGAGACCATGAATTATTAAGAGCATTGAAGTTTCTAAAAACTAACATTCCTGACTGCAAAAATGAGTAAAATATGCTTCTTCACTCCGTGCAAGCATTCCCAAACTTTAACTAAATAGCTAGAGTCTATAGGACTTTAGGGATAAATCAGATATAAGATATAGCCCAAGATAGAATCTAGCGTACGGTGTTGTTCAATCACTTTAAATGTATTACATCTAATTCAATATCAGAAAAGCCTAGAACAAAGTTGTCTAGAAATTTGGAGTTAAGCACAGATAACGCTACCGTATTCCAGGTTACTGTTAATGGTATTAGAGCATTCAGCCTCATCATAAAAGTGCACACTGACTTAGACCTACTTTGAAGGGTGCTAGAGTTACGTTAAGAGGGAAACTGCAGAGTGGTGGGTTTTTAACAGCTCAAACTGACAGCCAAACGTGGTCTAGTGTCTTACTACGGTTATTACATCTTGTCTACTGGACTAGTTCTCACAGAATTTCTAGCTTTTTAAATGCATTAATCATCATAATACAATAAGGATAAATTTGAACATCAAACAGAAAATGCGAAAAATTGAAGACAACAACTCAATACAAGGGAATGAAAACTGAATTACTAAATCAAATTATTGATGCTTGATCCATAGTTGACAACTGTGTATATACTCTGTAGTAAAAATAATATATTCAAAAGCCACATAGAGAAGTAAGAATAGCAAAACTGCATCAATGGACTACATAGCATAACACACTGATCACAACTCAAACACAAGGGAAAAACAGAAACCCCTTCATCAGTTGAAATCAATAGCAAACAAAACAATGCATATGTCACCCCAGCAAGCAATCTGAATAAACCAGTAGAAGTCAATGTAATCAAAATCAACATGTGCTACTGAACAGATCAGCTGAAAAAACTTGACATTGATTAAAAACCCAATAAAAACAAAACAGAACTTTGACTAATCTGCTAAGGAATCAGCACAAATGTCCATAGAAGATGATTGAAAAGTGAAAACCAAACAAAACACAAAGAACAAGACAAGTAGACAAGGAGGAAGATGACAACAACATGAGAAGAAGTAGTCCAAACAAACATTAGAACAATCCAACAATACATCCAAGCATAAAGCAAACTTTGAAACTGGGATCAAAGAACACACTGACCATCATTTGGATCTGTGTCACCATTGATGACCAGAATGCAGGTGCTGATGATGAACATAAACACCAGCACAGGCCGTGGATCCACCGACATGGTTGTTTACTCTGAATCAATCTCGATGATGAATTTTGGTGCTACCCAGAAAGCAAAAATGGAAAATAATGAGCAATGAAGCAACCCTTTTACGAAAAGTTATGATTTTTGGTAATAGTTTATGATGGGTTGGGTTCAATCTTGAATATGTTGGCACCATAGCCGAGTAAAGCTGGCAAGCACGAATCACCAGAAGAATCCAAAACCACGTATTTAACGCAGTTTTTATATCAATTTATTTATAATCATTAATTATATACTTTTTTCAACTTCTCTTCAATTAGGAAAGGGATTAATATCTTAATATACTAATTTTTTATGAGTTATGACAATATTATTGTGAGTGAGTAAAATCTCTATGGATGTAGTCTTAAATTCCATGCCTATTTTTTTTTATAAATGTTTATTATATGAGATCAATATTTGTAAAGTGAGAGATAGAAATAAAATTTAAGAATGGACATTTTTTAAATGTATTATAATGTTGATTTTTAATATGAGAAAAATCCTGATTGAAAAAAATCATATATTTCGTATTTACTTCGACCAAAATACTCATTTTGGAGTTACTCATGATGTTGTGGTAATTTCTGTTTTTTTTTTAGTTCATGAATATCTCTAGAAAATAAATTTGAGATTAAATCATTGATTTTTTTTAAATAACTACTTTTTTAAAATCAAATAACTACTCAACCCAATGAAACTTTAATTGTTCTCAATTTTTATTTAATATTAAATTTCTTCAAAAATATTTTTTTTTGAAGCTTAAGAAAAACAAAATTAAATCTCTATTAGAATAATTGTAAATAATAAGAAAGATATTTAATATTTATAATATTTATATTTAAATTATTTTTACAAATATTGAAAGATTTTATTTATCAAAATAACTTATAAAAAACACTTTAATCTTTATGCATAACAAAGGTACACACATATATCCTATGAAGTATATGCCTGCTAATTTGCTTAAATTTAAAGGAAAAACAGGTCCAGTTGGCTTTTATGGCATAGGCATGGTCAAAAGTAAAAATCAGTTAGTACCGTGAATGAAACAACGGGACCTTTGTGAGTACCAAAAAGATAAATGAGACATTTACAAATTACTACAAGTCAAAACATAACATTGATGATTTCTTAATTCGGCAGGGTAGACTTAACTAATCTTTAACTATGGTATAATAATGGAAATTAAGACCTTCAACTAAAATATAACTTTCCTTTAACAATGCCTTGTTCCTCTTTTTTGCAATAAATGATTTGAGTACTTGTAATTATAATCATGGAGGCCATGATGTGTATATATAATAGTAATATACACATGGTGTTGGTAAGTGATGCTAAATTTTCATATGTAGTGGCCAAAATGTCAGCATTACGCGTCATGAGCTGGGTTCATGCAATCCACATCAATGTTACAGGTGTTAATTTGGAGATTGGCTTCAATTTCAACTTAAGCTTCCTAATAGTTTTTATTTTATTTTATCCCTTTATCTCTAACTCTAGTATTCTTTAATGTTTTGGCAGATAGCTATTGGTTGATGACTTAAGAATATTTTTTTCAGATTTTAAATTAAAAAAATTCGGTTTATCATTAATGAATGTATTATTTTCAATAAGATGGTGAACATATAAATAGAAAAAACTGAAGAAAAAAAAATTCACTTTTTTAAAAGAAGTTGCTCCCATAATTTTTTATCCGAGTGGGGTGAAAATCAATATCTTTCTAAAAGTACGACTCCTAAAAATCAAACTCTCGGATAATTTTTACTACGGCGTTTGATATCTGTTGTATCTCACCATTCTTTTTTATATTCAAGATATATGTGAATCAACTTTAATTTTCTTCTCTTTAAGTTTCTCTTATAGAGTTATAGACTTATAGTCCGTGAAAAGGAAGGACAACCAAGAAAACGAAGTTAATTTGAAGTTATGAGAGAATAGTTAAGTTTAGATCCTTTCCTTTAAGTTAAAGCCATTGAATTGAATGAAAAATCAAATGCGCGTCATCTGAAATATATAGCTCAACGATTTATTTACACCAAACCAATATCACAAGATAGCGTTCTAAAGCAATTCATGTTGTAGACAAAGGTCACTTGACTTTCATGCCGACAACCTTACCGGCAATGTTTTTCCTTTTTTTCCTTAAATCTAACGGATATATTCCTCACATGAGCCAATACAATTTAAACACGGCATATACACATTCCTGCATGGTTAGAGATCTTTATGTGAATTTTTGCTTTCTATACACAAAGCCGTATTGAGATGGCAGGGGCCACAACCTTAAAAACTTCCTTTTCTTTGTCAATTATATGAATTTCACATAAAAATACTTTTTGTTTTTATAAAATATTTAAAAGATTGTCCCGAAAGTTAGCTCAAGTGTGAGAGTTAGGATGTATATGAGTTGGTGGGGAGATCCATGGATCAATCATCATAAGAGAGTGCAATTTATCTTTCCGATGTAAAAAAAATACTTCATTGATTTTTAATTCGACCTCCCTAAATATTTTGTTGATTTATTAATATAATTTAGTTCGCCCTCTTCAAATATTTTGAAGATTCTTAACTCAATCCACAATTATCATGGTCTATGAAGCTCCAATACTTACAAAAATCAAATCAAATTAACATTTGAAGTAAATAAGTAATTGATCAAATATATATTTTATTTTGAATTTAAGGATAAATCTTGTCTAAAGGAGACAGTAGATATTCAAATAAGAGATTAAATTTTGAAAAAAAAAATTAAATATATTATGGATTTAAATTCATAAGTGACAATTTTAAAATAGGATAGGAAACTAAATTTAGTAAATTATTATAACATTTATATTACTCATTCTTTAAGTTTCTCTTGTTAGTTTCAAAAAAAAAGTTTCTCTTGTTCTAATCCCCCATTAAGTTTCTCTTGTGAAAATTCTGTGGTTAATTTTACTATTAGTTTGTGTTCTACTCCTTTTTTTTTGTCGAAGTTGCAATATCATTAATCAAGAGGCCTTGGCCACAGCCAAGAGGCAAGACAAACTACATCTTAAATACAAGGCTTTGCAGATAAACACTACGCTCTAGCCTGCAAGATGCAAAGAGTGGTGCAGAAACAAATGCAACCACAAACTAGGACATCCTAGTTACAAACAATATTCTAAAAGGAGCCCCCAACTAATAATGGTAGCAACTTAGCCAAAAACAAGGCTATCTACTCACAATCATTATACAAAAAGGGAAGAAAACTCCTATACTACCAAAAACCTACTCCGTTAAGAGTTCATGTCTTTCTGTAACTTCCTTGCAAGCGCTGGAGGAGGGTGCCAGATCCAGTCCTTCATTAGGGATCTTTGCTGGGCAAGTTGCGCTACTTGGTGTGCAGCTTCATTCCCCGAGCGATTTACCCAGGAGAAACCCCAATATTCCTTGCCCGACCTGAAATCCATTATGTCTCTGATAATTTGTTGTATCTCCCTTGAAATAGCAGATTACATAAGCTTGGGTTGGGTCATGGCAATACTAAGATGCCTCTTCAATTTGTCTTTCCATATGCTTTGGGCAGACAGGATTCTGTCCATAGTTGAAGGTGTAAAGAAGACAAAGAACTGGCTGCTATGGAAACCACTAACCAGGCATGATTTTTGGGCATTAAGCCTTTTCACAACACTATGAGGACCTGTACGTTTTAGTTAAAAATAAAGGCCCACGACAAAGCCCAATCAGGAATGGGGCCAGAATAGCAGTGATATCTTTGAGCCCAAAAGAGATTAGTGAGATTACAAGCCACCGAAAACCAAAATATTTGATTCACACATACACTCCACCCTTTTAGAAAGTATATAAGAAATATAAGAATAAAAGAGACCTAAATGAGTGATATAATATTTTTTTTTTACAAAAGTGGTCACCGAAGAGAAAGCACATCCAAACTGTCAGTGCATGCTGAGGGGGCCAACATAGCCTCACTCTTAAAAGGAGCGTCGAAGAATTCAAACCTTGACCTATGGAAAGGTGAGAGTTAAACCCGGAACTTGAAATCAGTTGTGTCAACCTATGTTGCATAGTGATATGATATCTGATGTGATAAGAAATGCAAGAAATATAGAAAAAATGTATGGAAATAATATGAAAGTGGGGTGTAATAAATCTTCAATCAAACTTAATTCCATCACTTGACAACACACATGGCACAATGGTTGTAGACTTGATTGATTAAACTATAAGGTAGGTTTTCTAGATCATTTCAATCCGGATTTGAACAAGTTTAAATCCTAAACAGAGAAAAAGATATTAGTCTAGATGTCAAATCATATGAATCTTCATGGTAAAACTTTGCCTCCTACAAGGATCTCACTCAAGATTATGCTGAGAATCCAATCTTATATCATCTATAGCTGGAAAATTCCAATTTGACCAGTTATCAATGAGTCCACCTTGCTAGCATCTATTGATTCTGATTTGCATATCCTCTCTCGGTTACACCCAAAAGAAAAGTACTCTGGATTAACATGTTGGCTTTGCCTGACAGATTAAAATGGATCATCAACCTAATCTCAGAAAGGGACAAGATCAGACCAATATAAACAACAAAGGGATAGAGTAAATTAAAACGTATTCCATCCACCAACATAATCAATATTGATTCAAGGACCAATTATACTACCACTAGTATAGTTGATGATGCATTAAGCAAAATAAAAAGGTGAGCCAGCGGGGTGATTAGTCAGTGTTGTTGACCGTGGATATCCTGTTCTCAACAAATATTGGCCGTTACTAAGTGAAATTTCAGATTTTGGCAGTCAAAAACTGCCACAAAAGTGAGTGTTTGTCTGTCTGGTAATTGACATTGTAGTTGTTATCTACATATAGAGAATGTATTAAGCATCAGAACATGCATGTCTAGAAATCCTTCCACACTTGATTCTAAAGTTAAAATCCATTTTGGAGACAAGTTTATATTTCCGAGGAAATAGAAACGGATTTGGATCCCCTCATAGTTAATCTTACATGACCATGTCATTTGAAAGATATGGACCTTTAATACAAGTTTATCCAATCTTGCAAGAAGCATCATATCCTTAGCAAACTGTCATTAATAGATTAAAATTCCTTATGAAACAGCTGTACACATTTGGCTTAATCATTTTGAAGTAAAAAAGAAAGGTGTTGTTGGAACTTGGCAACGTGAGGCAACAGAGTAGAATCCAACAAAAACTCCAATCCACCTCATAGTTGAGGCGAGGTTGCCGGGTTCCTGTTCCCGTGGCTCAACACTCCACTCAATGCTTTGTCTGGATTCATAGCAGCAGTGTCCCCTCTTTTCATGTCCACCTTTGCCATTTTTCTAATTTAACCAAGTTCTGAGTCACATTGGTAACACAAGCAAGCCATTATTCTATCACTTCCCCCTTAATTTCATTGAAAAATTAAACCTCTAAAGGCTGCAAATCCCTCAGTTTTCGTGCTTTGCCCACGTTCACTTCCTTTCTATAGTTTTTACTCATTTCTTCAGTCAACTTTTACGTGTGGCCTTTGCTTGTATATATAATTTAACTCACACACACGTTCTTCCTCAGAGTGTGTAGCTACCCTGTTTTTTTAGGAGTTCTCCTTTGAAGCAAAGAAAACTACTCTGGTTAGCTAGCAGAATATTGCACCATATAGTATAAGTAGCCATGGCTGAAGTCCTGAAAGAAAAGAGAAAGGGATATGGAATTAGCAGAAAGTGTGCTTCCTTGGTTAAGGAGCAACGTTCTCGTCTTTACATCCTTCGTCGATGTGCCACCATGCTCCTATGTTGGTATATTCAAGGAGATGACTGAACTCAAATTCTAGAAACCTCACTCCCGGTCTCTTTTTTCCCTATCATATACTACATCTATGATCACTTCTCTCTTTTCTTTTTCTATGCTTCGACTTGGGCTATGTCACTTTAATCTCCTTGTGTCCTCCCCTCTTTTAAGCCTGTTTGAATACTCGTTAAAAAGTAGTTGCTACTTGCTACTTCATCAGGAAGTGCATCCCAATGTGTCACTTTCTCGTTTTCATACTTCTAACAAGTATTCAAACATGCTCATCTTTTTGGCCAATTGGAGAAACCCAATGGATTTTTTGGGGGGAAGGAGATTTTTATCGACACCTAGGTGCTGATTTTACCAAAAGAAATGGAATGATCTTTGTGGAGCTGGCAGGAACTAATCAACTGAACCCTTTTGATGCTGATGCTAGAATAATTGGAACATAGTCCTTCTTCATATGGATACTATTGTTCTGCCTATCTTCTATATCCCATGACCCTTGTAGCAAAACCGTTTTTCTTGTATTATTACATGTATTTGCTTTTTTTTTGTTTTTGACAATTGACATTATAACTAAAGAACTAGGATTTGGTCCTTGTATGGAAGCTTAAAGATGCAGAAGGGGAAAAAATGCTGTATGTTACATAGAAGGCAATGAAAAATTACAAATTGTTCTGCATAAAGTCGTTTCATTATGAGAAAATATTATGACAACTATAGTGTCTGTGTATACGAGATGAGGGTTAATTAGGAGCAAGCTTTTAATTTGATCAAAGATACTTAGAGCTTGTTTGGAAACAAGGACCAAAGAGCACTTATCGAAGCGTCTCTACTAAAAAAATTGCACTAAATAAGCTTTAATAAGCACCAAATGGGTCTTTAGTCCACTATTCACTTAACAATGCTTAATCCTGTGACTTAATTTAAATGCCAAGAACATATAAAATATTGCTAGGACTTCAATGATTGAGATGAAGATGTTAATTTCACAACATTATCTGAAGGGATCATGGAATGTTAGACTAAACGTTGAATTGACGCCACAATTGTAATGGCTCTAGATAGTCCAATTTTGCATCATAATGCCTGGCCTTGCAAAGGCAGGCAGTGTGAGCTAGTGGTTGAATCTATTATAAGTAAGTCATTCGGGTGCTATATGTCCCCGAATGTTAGCTCAAGTTGTCAGAACTAGGAGACATAATGGTTTTGGTAGGGTGAGGGGTAAAGGGTCCAGGGTTCGAACCCTGAAGATGACTAATTTACTAACATTACTAACAACTAACATTTGCCTATAAAAAAAAACCAGGTGCTATATTTAATTAATAGAATGATGCTTGTTTAGATTTTTAACATTGAGTAGTTAGTCAGAGGTGTCATTCATTCTTTGAGGTGGTTTGTGAAGATAGAAATCTTTGCCTTTATAATTAGTCTTTTAATCATTATGTAAGTAAAGTTGGTTGTGAAATCCTCATTCGTTACATTCTGTTCATAATAAAAATTGCATCTTGTTCAGGAAAATATCCTCAAGAACAAAGTCAGTAAGCAGAGAGCCCATTTATATAACTAGGACCTCTTGAATAGTGATTAATGGAAGAGAGAATCACGTAATTACATTTATGAGGGAGAAGGTAATACAGGAGGACCTAGTCATGAGGAGATGGGGGATGACTTAGTGAACGGCTAACTCAACTAGACGGATGCTTACTCACTTGGCTAGAGTTTCTGCGGATACTCGCAAGATGGTCGGTCAAGTAATCCATAACGATCTCCAGGCCTTGAGTTATGACGTAGCAAAGAAACCTTTGAATTATGCCTAAGCTTGGTCGGCTAACTCTGGTCTCGGCTGTGACTACGACCGACTATGGCGGCAAACCATGACGGTCCACATCTTATCATTACCGTGCCTTTGCAGCCCAATTCATATATATTTACGGCTTAGCCAAAGAGAAAAATAGTGGATAAAATAAAACTCATTTACATGAATTTGTCTCCTCTAACACTTTAAAGGATAAAATTATACAACCGTTGAAGAGAATCACTTCAACGGTTGAGATTGTTATTATATACTTCCACATCTAAAACAAACTCTGATATTGAGATTTTCATTTTTCATTCAGTACTTCACTCGATAAAGTGAGAAGTCACTTTAGACGAGGTTGTACCTCACCTGGGTTGATAATTGCAGAAGTTTCAGTGAACATTTTATAAAGCTTTCTTGTTCCCACGGGATTGATACAGAAAATATGCTATCTATTAAACAATTTCCACAATTCTTATCCAACCAAACAAGTATAATAAGCAATTTAGTATAAACAACAACAACAAAAACAAAAACCTTACTCCACTAAGAGCTAGGCTATACGGATCACCCGGCACCCGGCGCCATCATGGATCACTTGACGCTATTACGCTCGATCAAAAACCAAAATTTATGGGATATTATAGACCAATTTACTATTTACGATGCCAAAATAAAAATTAAGTAAGAATAAATATAATTTGCCTTAATATAAGCAGAGACAAAGCATAGGCTCACCCTCTTCACCCTTCAATTTACTGGAAACCGAATAACCCTAGCTCCGAATTAAGGAAGCTTAAATTCAACACATGCAATCATGAGATTGCTATATGACTTAACATGAAGACACCTAAGGCAATTCAATCCATATAATTCCTGGTAAGACAAAGACACCTAAGGAAACTTAGGAAGAGAGAAAGTTGTTTAAAAAACAGACCATGCCACAAACTTACTTCAGCCTTATTTAAAACTGTTGTATATGCATCCAGATCTCCTTTTTATAACATTATTTTATGACAGATAGCTAATGTACTAATATAGTTGTTGATTCATTTTTAGTGTAAATGTTACTTTTTTGGGGGGCAAAAGTGTAAATGTCAGACATAAAGGACAAGACAGTATTAAAAACTAAATAAACGTTATGAGAAAAGGCATTTTAAATCAAATGACATTGATGTGTTGGGTAAACTTTAAGCAAAAATGAAGTTAAAGAAACCTCAAGTTCTCCACAGCAGTACAGAAAAATAATGTTACAAAACCATCTATTACAGGTGATGTTGCAAATGATCATGGCCCTACCATGAATAATTGAGATATGTTACAAGCCACCCAGTTAACATTCACAAGCATCAAGACATGATTAACTATTTGCTCTATCTAACTGGATCTACGAATCTTCATTAAAAAATGAAAAACAGAATGTAAAACCTGAATGATATATCACTCCAATAGGAAGTCTTTATTTGTCAATCCAATCCTTGAATAGCAGCATCATGTAAAGAGGAACATTCACCGCAGCAATAACTGTCAGCATTCGCAGTGTGCGTAACAATCTTTGGATAATAAATGTTGTCCTTGATTTTCCTGTTCTAGGAAGTATTCTTGCAACAGGATCAAGCCCAGTGCTTGATCCCATATCCACATTCACAGAGACATCTGCTTCCTGAGCTGTATTTTTTCTAGCACTTGGCCGCATCACCATATTACCCCTGGCAGCAACATAAAGGAAGATGCTAAAGTTTTATGTCTACAATGTGTAACAGACTAACAGAGTTGGGGATGCTCAATTTTTATGTTTCATTACAGACCAAGCGATAACGCTTCTACAGGGTGAAATGCCAAATACTTTTCCATGTAAAGAGTAATAACAGGAACATGAATACCAAAGTTTACCTTTCTCCTGAGCTCAGTTCATTTGAATTTACAATCGACGCATTCAAGGGTTTTTTTATAAGATGCATTGATCCATCTGCATCCCACATCATCTCATATTCATAATTTGCATCCTCATCCTTCTCTTTTGTATCGCTTCTTGACACGATGCAAGCTATTAGTTGTTTAAAATGGCTCGCCAAGCTCCAACACTGATGCCAAAAACTTGTGCTACTTGTTGGCCATAGTAGTAAGGCAAGAAGGGTGAGAACAAATTGCACAGCATACCTGAAAATTAGAGCAAAATAGAACTCATTAAAAAAAAAGTTGACAGGAAGGCTCGGGTGAAAATTTTATATCGAAATCAACACCAGCATTCATAGCTACCATATATAAATGTGTGTTTGCATTGGCAGGTAACAAAGATGAGTCAACAAAACCTCTTCTGGAATGGAAGCATTTGGGCGAGGTGAGTTGTCAACTGATAACAGCATGAAAGAAGGATACAAATTTCCTTGTTGCCAGCTTATAGTACCTAGAGTGTGCTGCATACTACTGTCAGTCTAAGTGTCCCAACACTAAATGAGAAGGCCCAGATAAGAAGATCAGGTTTCTTACCTCGTTTGCAGGCCCAAATTCATATTGATGAGTGATAGTGCACTGGTCATGATCATGGCCAGAGAAAATAAACTTCTGCCAAAACCAAAACTACCTAGTCAGAAAGTTTTAATCTTCACTATCTCTCCTCTTTGAGCTTCCCTCCTTTCTGAGTTATGATCTAATTTCTAGTAATCATGGTAGAGACTTCATGACATTTATTTTTTTTGAAAAAAGAGACTTAATGAATATGACCCCAAGTATTTTTATTACTACATCACAAAGTCTTTTAAAAATAGAAGACATAAAGTGAATAGCATACTATACACATGAAACATAAACAAATTGTTGACAAATCCATCATGGATTAATTTTTTCCCCCACATCCATATTAGGGTGGATTAGTCATGCCAAAAAAAAAATCAAAGAGAAGATAGATGAGATGACTCACAGGCTTGATTGTATCCAGTAAATACTTGGATGACTCCTTAGAAACATAATTTTGATATCTGAAAGTTAAACCAAGCCTCAGTATCTATGAGCCATATTATATACAGTCCATAAAATCTTCAAGCTTCTCGTAAGATAGACTAACTTACAATATATTATTAGTATTGCCATGCACAGCGCGATGCATCTTCTGAAGATTAAAGAAAGAAAGAATATTAGTAGTTTCAAGAATGCCAGGTAAGAACTACTCATTTCAGAAATCACGCACTGCACCACACTACTGTGAGGGCCAACTACTGTGAGCGCCAATGTCATTCAAAATATAAGATGCCTACCACAGATGCGCTTCAAGAAACTGAAATAAATTTTACCTGATTGATAATTGGGGAACTGCGATCAGGGCCACAGTAAGTATCATCACGTCGATATAAAGGAATATGTGTCAACAAGACTCTTGGATGAACTACATCATCTAGAAAATAAAAAAGAATTGTGGATTACGATAGGACACAAGATAAAAACTAAAAATAATGTATGTATAGTCCAGTTTATACCGCTAGATATATTCTTCACAAACTCCCAAGTTTGAGAAGTCAGGTGCTTTTGTGGATTTCCTGTAGAAAACATAATGAGTTAAGTAATTTAAGTTTTTTCAAAATTCTGCAAGCAGTGACTTGTATAAATGGCATGAGATTGAAATTTACAATATATCAGCTATATAAAAAATTATAGTAATTTAAATGGTTAAAGTATATTGCTAGTGTCACAATGAATATTCTGTCAAACAAAGCAAGAAATAGACCATAAAGAAAACCTCATCCAAATGAAGAAAAAATCATCGTTAAAGGCAGGACAAAGAAGTAATAAGTTCCACATGAAACTTGGTAAATTGGATGAGGCGGAAAAAAGTAAAAGAACCATATATTGGAAAAGGCACAGCTGAGAGACAGATAGAAAGAGATTAAAAAAAAACTTGATGTCAGATAAGACAGGGACACATAATGTATTGACAGGTAAATCAATAGTAACAGATTGATACCACAAAATAAGATTACTACCAATTACAATATTGTTAATTAAGAAACTTGACTACTCATATCTATAAAGCAAAACCCAGTTTACCATCCAGAGTTTGAGCATCAACAGCAACAAAATCCACTTTTCCAACAGTAAATATGTAGTTCCTAGTTCCAAATGCTGCCTCATAGCGTCGGATAACCTATGCTCACGCAATGATAAAAATGTTGGGTCAAGAACCCACCAAAGGAGATTATACAGTTAACAGAGAGCATAAATATGATAGATATGCTACAATATGTAAAACTGAAATGAAAATCTTGAGCATCGAAACTCTTGACAGAGCATTTTTATAAAGTTAAGATGGGACTCAAAAGCTCGTTTAAGGTAAATCACAATTAAACAGACAGATATCTGAAATATTTTAGTGCCAAGTGTCATTTTACAGGAGTTATCAAAATCAAATCATCAGACAACCATCATAAGATGAAGGCCTTTTATTGTTGCTATTAAAGGTCTGCCATGTTTAACGTACTTTCATCTTCAGACAAAATCAGTTATACATTAAGGGTGTGTTTGTGAGTTGGGCTTTGGAGGGGAGGGAAGGGAAGGGAAGGGAAAGGGGAAGCTCATGAGAAGGCCTCCCCTGGTTTGGGAGATTTTAAAAAGGGGGGAAGGCTTTGGGGTATTTCAAGAAACCCTCCAACACCGATCCAAAACCCTCTCTTTGTCATATTTTCTAGTTCTCCCAAATTGGGGGTTTTGGACTCACAAACAAGGGAAGGGCTTCCCCTCCTTCTCCCTCCTTCCCATGCCCTCCCCTTCCCCTCAAAGCCTTCTCGTCCCCTCCCCTAAAAACTTGGAAATACACCCTAACGTAAAGGAGATTTGTCTATACAAAGTTTCATCCATTAGCAATTTTTATATATCATTGATTAGTCCAAAATTTTAAATCAACAACACTTAAGAAAAATAAATGCAAATTCTCATCCCTAATGTCTTGAATATAGGCATGACTCCAATTCCAATGTAACTGGCAACATTATTAGTCATGTGTTCGTCTTTGACTCCCAGGACTTGGGTATGAAAACATGAGCAGTAATATGTTGAAATACCTCTGGCTTTTGAGAATGAAGACTTTCATAACCAATATCATGATTTCCAGGAATGTAGTAAACTTGCTTGTCTGTGTATTTTCCTTGTGCATTCAAACCAAAGATATGTTTGAAGCGATTGAAAGACTCCTGCCATCTATCCATCCAAAAGATCATAAAAGAATTTCATGTTAGGATTTGAGTGAACTTGCTATGGATACATAATTCAACCACAGAAAACAAATATTTCAAGATGCATAAGTCAAATCACATTTTACTTGCATTAGTTAGGGGCTTCCCTTTAGCATATAATCATTTAGAACAAGTTGACTACAGAATCTAAGCGTTACTTTTTTTTCATGTTTTCAACAATTTGGATATCTGAGCTAATTATGTAAATTAATGATTAAATAACCAATTGAAATATAGGACTCAGAAAAACAAAAAAGAAGGATTAAAATTTAACATTAAGCCCCAGACAAATTGTGAAAACATCGGTATTACAAAGCACATATATGTATTTGCGAATGTGCTCTGCCACCTAATTATGACTCATGCAGTTCATTTGCGAGGATTCACAATGGCAAACATGGAACATAGCCGCTACTTAAGCCGCCATCAACAACATAAATCAAATATTCTTGGACCCGCTTATCACCACCCTATGGTGGCCCTCTTCAAGAATGTCTCCCCCTCGAGGAATGTCATCCTCTTGAGGAACATGATCCTAAGCCACAAGCTGACGTTACTCAAGAGGATCATGTTCCTCGAGAGGAGGCCTCAAAATGGAGGTATTTTTGAAGAAGAACACGATGGAGTGGTGGTTATGAGCGTCCAGGATGTTCACTTTATGTTAGTGATAGCGGTCTATGCAGTGACTATGATCCATATCGATGTTGTGAATCAGATGGGCTGGATTGGGTCATGATTAGGAGGCAGAGTTGTTTGCCACGTTCACTTACATGGTTCAGAGTTTCTCGCCACATTCGTTTACATGGTTTGGAGTTAATTGCCATGCTCATTTACTATAAACTTGCAAAAAGCCAAATTAACAAATAGATACTTACTCTTCATCCGATAAATAAGGACCTCCATCAAAGTAATCACCTAAAAATAATATGACATCAGGTTTGAAAGGCAGGATAGATGCAAAGAATGATCGGCGCATGTTTAAATCAGTGTAGAATTCTGCAATCTCCAGTGCAAGCGATTTTTCAGGAAGACGGAGAGAAGTTTTATCCATGAGCTGTCATGTTAAAAAAAACAAAAGGGCATATCAGAAGAGAGATGCACATCCACAAAAACATACATTAATAGATGTGCCTAAATATGCAATGCAAGTAGATTTCTCTTGAATACATGTATACCCATAATTGTAGTAGTACAAAAGTTAACCTGTGGATCTGCAATAACAGCAACTTTTACATAACGAGCTTGATGATTCCCACTGTCTGTTTGAACCTGCAATCAGGTTATTCAGCTATGCATTTCACAAATGTTTACAGCATAAAATTGTAATGTGTACACAATTACACATTGTGTAGTGTCCTAGATAGGAAGCAACCATGTTGACTTAGGTTCACCTTTATAGCTTCAACAGCCAGGATTATGAATCATCAAACTCTTCAACATTCCACAAAACTCCATTTAGAAAATGTATAGATCCAGCATAAATTCACCCTCACATTCCTTGTTAGAATCATTACATTACACACCAAAAACTAATATTTGAATCTATTTATTAATTTTGCAAAAAAAAAACTATTTTTTCAGCTACAGCTTAATTGTTTACCTACTTCCCATCCCATAAACAAAATCCAACAAAAATTATAAAGTTCTGGTTTTGGATATGAACTGTAAACAATAAAAAAAACTGAGTGCGACCCAAAAATGAAGGGAGTGAAAAGTTGAAGACTTTATTTATGGTTACCGTTGAAGAAGAAGAAGGGGTGGTGGTGGTGGTGGTGGTGCGGAGAAGATGGGGCCAGGAACAGGTGAAGAGGGATGGAAGCCAGTAAGCGAACATCTCCCCGTAGAGGAGGGTGAGTGCCCAAATGAGGCATAGCAACACAGTCAACTCTCGCTGCTTCATCACTGATCCTCCTTCAATCGAATCAGCTCAATGCTTGAGATTGAATCATCACGGTGCAACTAGTAACTACACTGTTTCTCTTTCTCCCCCAAAGTAATTCTGATATTATTAGCACTACTGTAAATCATGTAATTAGTGAAATAAGTAATAATAATCACTTTGTGAGTTTTTCCTTATTTTATTGTTTACGTTTTAATTTTGATGCACTGATGGTGTAAATAATTGTCATGAACTACTAAGGATCATAATCTCATCCTTTCAATTACTAGGATGAAAAGAGTTTTGTTGTCAAAGTTCCTAGGGTCAAAATGTGAAGCTCAAGGGAGACAACTATAAGCCTACAAGGTTCATAATGTATCCTCGCTCTTGACGAGTGACGAGTAGGACGAATCTTTTCGAGTTTCAATAGTCATCACAGGACGCCATTGGATCATTAAGTGATATTTATCATCACTCGAAACCACTTTAACTTTGTCCTGTTTCTTTACTCATTTAAAGGATTTTCACAACTAAGGTCGCGGCGAGACGACGTAAAAAATAAAATAAAAAGAGAGGAGTCGCCTCAATTTATTAAGCAAAGTTGAAATCTTCAAATGTTTTAAAAATTCAATCTACAACTAGAGTACTTGATTCGGTGGTTATTTACGTGTGAGGAAGGATTTAACCCTCAACGACATTTATAAAATTGGTTATCCGGATTAGTTGGGCAAAATCTAATAACTTAAAAAAATCATTTTACACCATAAAGAAAAGATTTTTTTTATAAATATTTTTATGATTTAAACATTTACAAGATTAAAGATTTTTATTTTGAGTGTCTGACCGGAATTAATGTCTGGCCTACATATTCGCTGGAAAGAGAAATCAATGCTACATAGATCTAAATATATATATATATATATATATATTTTTCTTTGTGCTATTTTTTATTTTAAGAACATTTACCTTCTTGAAGGATTTAAAATTTCAGATTTTTAAGATTTTTCAATTGGTTGCCTGATAGATGTTATCACTCCTATGTACCTCTATTGAACTCAAGGCTTACGTAGTTCTAAAGGTTTAAAAGTGACTTTTAGTCTAATGTGTCTGATGGGCTAAATATCTCGCTCCTACGTATTTCTCGTCACAATAAGAAAATCAAGGCTACATAGTTCTAAAGGTATGAGTTGATTTTTATTTGTTGATGTTTTTTTAATTTTGGAAAACTTTTTTTCATCTAAAAAGATTAAATATTTAATACTTTTTTTAGATTTTCTTAATTGAGTAACTGGTCGGTGTTCCCGTTCGTACATACCCTTTTTAAAGGGCTCAAGAATAATGTATTACTAGATATTAAAAGAGAAATCTTAATTGGATTGTTTGACGAGAGTATTCCTGCTCCTACTTACCTCTATGAAAAGGCTCACATACGTAGTTATATATTTTTAAAAGAGAAATAGAGATTTTTAGAAAGGAAGTTTGATTTTTATCAACATATTTTTATCATTTTTCAAAAGAATATCTTTTGGATTTTTAATAATTAAAATCTAAAGAAATATTTACAATGAAACTAACTAAACAAATATATACATAACAGCTAAAAAGCATTTTTGTCCCCTGATGTTTCAAGTTTATGTAAATTCTGCCCTTATTTTATTTTTGTCGATGTTTCTACCCCTCATGTTTTCAAACAGTGCATCGTCTACCCCTTTGTCAGTCAAGCTTTCTCAGGAGAGGTTCCTGAGTGGATTAGAGATGAAAATGAGTATATATATGAAGTTGATGATGATCAAGGAAATGATATAAATTAAATTTGTTTGATGTATATATCAATTATGTATGTAACTGAACTGGTTAAATGCATGTTTTGCTACTTATAGGTCTTGAGTTTGAATCTCCCATGCCCCCTTTTTCCAATTTCACTTGTAATTTCCACGTGGCAGGTCCAAAAAATATTTTTAAAAAAGCAAAATCAGCTCATTCCGTTAGTTTTTTAATGTTTGACTGACGGAGGGGTAGACGGTGCACTGTTTGAAAACATGAGGGGTAAAAACATCGACAAAAATAGAGTAGGGGCATAATTTGCACAAACTTGAAATATCAGGGGCCAAAAGTGCTTTTTAGCCAACATAAAAATATTTACATCTAAAAATATTTACAAGGCATCTACAAAATAGAAAGAAAAAAAAAGCAAATTTCACATGAAAAAAAGAAAACAAGAAATGAGGTAAAAAAAAACTTAACTCCAAGGATCACTCACAACCATGTATGTCTCTTAAGAACTTGACATTGTAGTGCAATGACAAACTTTAGACTAGCACACAGATTCATCGCTAACACACAAAATCTAAATGACTGAAAAATAGATTTGTACAAATTTTTTGAAATAAAAAACATACACACTAAGTATATGTCACTCATACCCTCAATAAAGCATTAATCTTATGTGATTTTTAAAATTTTATTTGGTGAATAAACATGAGAAAGAGCTACCTTTATATAGGGGAAAGAGAAGGAAGAGAAGTGAAACTTGTCTAATGTGGGACTAAGTGGGTAGTTGATCAAATGTTAAGAAATCTTTTGAAACTTCAATTTTTTATGTCAATTTTAACGCGCTTTTTTGACTATCCAAATATTGAAATTATGTCTTGGCCTCTTTCACAAGAATTATAGATGACAGCAAAATCTTTCAAAC
This sequence comes from Lotus japonicus, assembly GCF_012489685.1. Classification (NCBI taxonomy): domain Eukaryota; kingdom Viridiplantae; phylum Streptophyta; class Magnoliopsida; order Fabales; family Fabaceae; genus Lotus; species Lotus japonicus. The sequence continues at coordinate 80,969,767 of NC_080043.1, read as the reverse complement.
GTCATTGGTTTCATGCAAAATTGACACTTGCGACTATCGATGCGACTTTCATGCCGCAATTCGTATATAGATGAGGTGATGAATTACCCAACAATCGCAATACGCAACGATAGCATCCAAATTTATCTTGCAAATTAGTCATTTTTCAATTGTGTTCAGAATTATCCTTATGAACAAGTGAAATTCTAGACATTAGTCTGTAAACATTTTGTGACTTGCAACATATACATCATCTTGGGTATCTTGATGCACATGTGGTATAATCGTAAGATTTCACGAAACCAATGTATCCATGGCAATAGTTGTTTGTGCGTGAATATGATCATCAATAGGCCACTGAATAGGGTATATACCAGACTCAATTACCACATGGAACAGAATCTACCTTTCACAAAAACATAACTATGGGATATTGACCATTTACAAACCACATTTCTTACATTACAACGTGACTTTCATTTTGGCACATCACACAAACACATTGCTTTAACAAAATCAACCACTTCACTTAAGATAGATACAAACCATTTTGATATAATCCTACAAACTGGGCATTATGGCATATGGAGTATATCAACATAGACAAAGCAAGAATACAGTGAAAATCCTCACAATTCAACATTTTCGGATTCTCATGCTCTATGCAACGATGTTGGAAAAACAAAGCCAAATTTTGTGGAATCCACTATTTCGTAGCCTCTTTCGTAGCCTTGGGGATCAGATGCGGAGCATTCGACAGAAATGGAGATGATAAAATGTAGATGATATGAACGCAATTGGAGATGCATTACAGAGTGGGTTTCAGATACTAGTGACGTCATGTGACATCAGAGAGAGAAACAAAGGAATTTTTTTTTCCAAAAATAAAACAAAGGATATTTCAGATGGGCATCTTTGCAATTTTCCAAAAATATGTCTCTAACATCTACCTAACCAGGGTGCCAAGTAGAAGGTAAAAACTTCTGACCATCGAATTAAAATATTATACGGTGTGGATGGGTGGTCCACCGGTGGACTAGTTTCAAACTTGCCCACATAGTGGGCACCCCCTACTACAAGCTTAAAATATTTTTTTAACTTGGATTTGTTTCCTTGGATTCAGTATTATCTATGTGAAAAATATTGGCACTTCTTCTAACCTTTTTAATTAAGGGAGGCTCCTCTAGTCCATTTGGAAAGCCCGCAATAAACAAGTCTTCCAATCTGAACATTTCAATGCCTCATACATCCTGTATATGGCTTAGCACACAAGTGTTGAATTGAAATTTTAGAAAGATTAATAACATTGAATATATCTTCCAAAATTGGAATACAATACTAAAAATTGGAATAAATCCACTTCCTTTTATTTATCACTTTATGTAATAAATCCACGAAAATATAATCTAATAATACTTATTCATGATATGTATTTTTACCAACAAAGTGTCAATCTAGTAGCAAGTAAGTTAATCGCCGTAAGAATGTGAACACATATTTAAATTTTGGGAAAGATATTTATTGAAAAGGCTATACAACTGTTTTACGAACTTGTGACAACATCAGTAACATATACTTATGTGTGTATTTTTTATTCATGATGTTAAAGTTTTCTAACATATTAAAGGCAAGTTATTTATCCACAATATGCATCTATCTCTACATGAATTATTAAATTTAATTTAAAAAGTCTAATCACACTGGATATTATGTAAAATTTAGGGAGGCTAATAGTGTTATAAAATCATATTGTTAATTTTAACTTGTAGCATGAATAGTCCCAAATCTGAATATAAGTGATCCGTACTTATCAGCATCAGGGGAAGCTTGCTTGCAGATTCTATTGAAATTTGAAAGCAATTACCTCAGCCACATTAGACTACTATTCATTCCTCTGTTTCTTGACATGATCTCATGCACTTTGAGGGGCATAATTAATGTTTATTATTCCATTTGATTCACTGTTTGGTGAAAAATGGTTAATATCAGATATCATGCACAGCTATTATGCTTTTCATTACCCCACCACTGAAAATGAACCTCGCGTTTAATGGCCAAGAAAGACTTTCTAGTCTCAACCCAAAACAAGCCAAGAAGATGGATATAGTCAAGAAGTAATCATTGGCAATTGCATTGATGCTACATCTCCCAATAAACTTCCAACAGGTTTGTATTGGCATTTTTAGATATAATACATTTTTAATGCTCTTAAAATAATTTTTTATCAATTGTTTTTTAAAATAATTTTAAATTTACCCTTTTTGTATTTAATGAAAATCCCTGCATGATATTTGCTAGTTCAAGTAATATAACGTCATACTTTTGCAATTTTATTATGACTCACAAAGACACCAACGAATGTTTTGTTCAAGTGTTGCAATGCCTTTAATTTCGGCATTGTACAGCTCTTGAAGGCATGTCATGCTCCCTATTCAGATTCTAAAATGACATTATTGAATCACAGATCTTATCATGAAGTGCATGATTGTATCTGAAGAATTAAGCAATGTGCATTTCCCCTCTCCAATATAGTTTGGTTGCTTAAGCACCTTCTCCTTTAGATAACTGGTTGAAGAATAGTTTTCTGTCCTAGTTTCACCTGATTATATGCAGATGTATGCACAAAACAAAGATCACTACTGTGCTTGCTTTAACACAGCAGGCATGCCATTGATTTATAGAGTAAAAAACATGACAAGTTCTGTGGGCTTTAATTTGAGATGTCCAGTTCCAATTAAAACCAGTAACTTGTAGCACTTCTGTGGGCTTTATTGGTTTGGATTCTGCACTCCTCATCCGATGGAGTAATCAGAAGCTATTGAAATGTGAAGTAAAGAAAATTTTGCAATTGAAAATGGATGATCACAATATAATTCACAAAATCTTATTCTGACAGGGCGGGTCAACATTTACAGTGGTAAAAATGATAATTAAACTGTGTATAGAAAAGCAAAACTTTTTTGCACAAGTATAACAATATCTACTGTCATGATATGTTGAAGGGCAAAGCATTTCTTGCTAATCTTTGTTTCCTTGTTGGTTGGATGATCCTACATTCTTGAGCCATTCAACAACTTCTCTGATGCTGGGTCTCTTGACAGGATTCTGGTTAACACACATGCAAGCCACATCCAGCACCTGAAGCATCTCTCCTTCAAAGCCTTTTCCTCTAATAAAAGAGTCAAAGACTTGATCTTGTTTTCCTTCACATCTCATCTGTTGAACCCAGCCAACCAATTCCCTTGTCATTTTCGGCTTGCTTACATCGACCGGCCTCCTACCGGTGAGAAGCTCAAGCAAGACAACTCCGAAGCTGTAGACATCTCCTCTCAGAGTAGCCACCCATGCTTGTCCGTACTCTGGGGGAATGTAACCTAATGTACCTACAAGTTCAGTTGTAACATGGGTCTGATAAGGAAGAATCAACCGGGACAACCCAAAATCAGCAACGCGCGCCTCAAACTTTTCATTAAGGAGTATATTGCTTGACTTTATATCGCGATGCACGATGTGCGGTTCACATATCTGATGCAGATAAGCCAAACCACAACTTGCTCCTCGTGCGATCTTCAAACGAGTTGGCCAATCAAGCGGTGATGCACCATCAGCCTTTTCATGCAACCAGTAATCCAGACTTCCATTCTCCATGTAGTTGTATATGAGAAGGCGGAAACCACCGTGCACGCAGTAGCCTTGCAATGACACTAGATTCTCATGTTGTGCTGTTGACAAAGCCTCAACTTCTGCTTTAAATTCCCTTTCCATAAGGCCCAAATCTCCTGAAAGTTTCTTGATGGCTAGATTAGTCCCATTCGGTAATGTTGCTTTATAAACCAAACCGAAACCCCCACATCCTATGATGTTTGATTGACTGAAATTCTCAGTGGCCTTTATGATCTCAAATATTGTAAGATCCTTGGTTTCATTAGTTTTGTTGGGGAACAAGACCACTAGGCTAGCCTCGTTGTCAATCTCAGGATAAACCCCATTGTTGGAGTAGGTAGCAATTGATTCCAGTTCAATCTTGTCAGAAGCTGCTCCTGGATTGACCCTCCTCTTGGAGAGTATCCACAGTGTCAACAAGGTCACCAAGGAAGAAAAGCCAAAGCAAGCTGCACTAATAATTCCAATCAATACCTTTTTGTTTGAACTGCCACTAGCTGCAGCACTGTTAGTATTTTGTTGAGAAGGACAAGAGCGCTGAATAACTGAACCACACAATTGTGTGTTTCCGTCAAAGCTGGAAAAGGAGAAAGTATCAAATTGACCACCGGTTGGTATCTGTCCTTGAAGATCATTGAATGCTACACTGAAAAAGGACAAGAAATGCAATCTTTTGAGTGAATCAGGAATTTCACCAGATAGGTGGTTTCCTGAGAGGTCTAGTGTCTCTAAATTGGTCAAGTTTGAAATTTGAACCGGTATATTGCCGGAGAAGTTGTTGTTCTTCAGGTCCAGCTGATGAAGGACACTCAGTTGGCCAATCTCAATCGGGATACTGCCGCTAAGGCGATTGTTTTTGAGATACAATGCTGGTGGAAGGCTAGAAAGCTGATTGTATTGCAATAGGGAAACATTGTTGGCATTAGCAAACACAGGTAACTCCAAGTAAGTCCTTTCTACTTTATCATTTGCCTGTTGTGATGTTAGTGCTGGGAGTCTTGTCAGCTCCGTCGGAAATGTTCCGGTAAGGAGGTTAAAAGACAAGTCTATGTAAAAAAGCTGAGGAAGTGCACCCAACCAAGGAGGAATTGGACCACTAAACTTATTAAAGGACAGGTCCATGGCCTCAATCTTCGTCAGGTTTGCTAGCCAGCCTGGTATTTGACCAGTAAATTGACAACCACCCAAGCCGAGAACCTGCAGCTTTTGGAATCCATCTTGTCCTGTTAAGTTTACATCCTGTGGCATCATTTCATTCAAAAAATTCTTGGACAGCATAAGGGTACTAAGCTTCTTGAGCCCTGTCAGAATTCTCAGAGCACCAGTTATATTCCTCAGCTTGTTAGTGGATATTGATAGGAAAGAAAGAGACTCAAGTCCAAGTATCGCGGGGGAAACCTGCCCCTCAAGTTGATTAGATGCTAGCCTTAATGCTGCAAGTGACTTGCATGCATAAAGTGTTGGTGGTAAAACACCAGTGAAAATATTGTTGCCAAGGTCAAGTGTAGCAAGTCTGAGGAATCCTGAGAAATTGAAATCTGAGAGATTCCCCTCCAACTTGTTGACCCTTAAATTCAACACCACAAGATTGGCACACTTCATCAGAGATGGGGGCATAGTACCTGTGAGATTGTTGACATGAAGAAGCAACCGTTCCAATTTGGAAAGATTACCGATATCCTGCGGAATGGGGCCAGTGAAATGATTGGAGTAAAGCTCCAAAACTGTGAGATTGGTGAGGCTAACAATGCCATCACCAATTCTTCCAGTGAGCTTATTGAGGGGCAGTGATATTTCTTTAAGAGAGACAGCATCAAAAATATCAACAGGAATAGGCCCGGATAGAAAATTGAAACCTGCTCGAAACCTCTCCAGATTGGAACATGCTCCTAGTCCAGGCTGAACGACACCATCAAAATCATTGAAAGAATAATCCAAGAATCTGATAGAAGACGACGAGTTGCGGTCATTGGTGCAAAAGATTGAAGTGGGGATTTGGCCTGTGAAACTGTTGTTGCTGACATTGAAAGATATCAAACTCCCTCCTGCCAGGTGCTGAAGCAATGAAGATGGAAGCGTTCCATTGAACAAATTACTAGACAAGTCCACCTCCTGGATAACAACACTAGTACTGTTATCAGCAACAAAGGGTGGCAACTCACCAGAGAGGCGATTGTAGCTCAAATCAAGAACCAGAAGGTGATTCAGCAGTGAGAAAAACTGGCTCTGAAGATTCCCAGATAATCTATTATGAGAAAGATTAAGGTGAGAGAGAGCAGCTAGGTTGGTGAGAGATGGGGAGATAACTCCAAAGAGACCTCTAGATGGTAGCAAAAGATGAGTAACACGTTGATCCCCATCACAAGTAACACCTTCCCAATCACAGCAATCAAGGGAAGAAGAAGAAGAAGACCAACTGAGAGGAGGGTAAGGGGAAGAGATAGATATATTCCCAGAAAATTCCAAGAGTGAGTCTCTATCAATCTGGTTACAAATTAATGAGGCTTGAACAACCAACAAGGAGAAAAGTAAAGGCAGAATAATCAAATTGGAAACCATGTAATTGTATTTACAAGAAAAAGAGGGTAATAGGGTTGAGGCTGATCTCATGAGAACTAGAGATACCCAGAAGGGCAAGATTGAGTCTTTGGTGGTGTTGATCACAGTGACATGAGAGCAGAAGAAGAAGGAGGACACAAGGGTATATGGGTAGGCATGACCATCCATTGACCGAGCAAAATGAAGGGTTGAGAAGAGAGAGAAGAAGAGAAGTGGAGATGACGTTGACAACTGGAGATAAATACAATATAAAAAAGCAAGCAGTGGAGGATGCTTCCCATTAATAAAATCGAGCGTTTACTTTTGAGGTTGTTGTTTGTTTTGCTTGGGGCGGCCTGTAGTGGCAGAAGAAGTGGACGATGATGATGATGATATTGATGATGATGATGAACATGATTGACAAAATATAAAGTAGAAATCGCAATATCAATGAATATAGTAGTAGTAACATGAAAACGTGTGGAGGGAGATTAATGGATTCATCTCCACCAGACAAGAAAAGATGGACAGGGAAAAACAAAGCTATACCTCTTTAGATCTTCCTCCTCTTCTATGCTGCCACCAAACTGAAAAGCACCTACCACTACTTTTTCTGCTGGTGGTGGTGGTGTGGTGTTGCTGGTGCTGGGGTATGGGGATTTTTAATTAATTATTATAATTGTTATTCTTCATTTGTTGTTTATTGTTTTTGTTATTGTTTTGTTCTGTGTCCACAATGGAACATTACACCTGTTTGGTTTAAATTTTTCTTTTATCGAATTTGAGTTTTGTGGATGAAAAGAATTTCGCTAAGAGAATTGACACCATTATAAAGTAGAGTTCAAGTCTTTTTGATGGAAAGAATTCGGCTAAACGAATTAGTCTCACAATCAGTGATGTGGATATTTCAGACACCAAAATGATTATCTCTGATTAAATGACACATATAAACAATAAAGAAGAAAACAAAACATTCATTTTTTAATTTTTATTCTACAAACGGGTTGTGCATGTTTGTTTGGATTAGAGTTGAAAATGCATATTAGCCCATTAGCAGAAATTTTAAAACACAATTTGTTGAATTGAAGTTGAATGTGTTTTTTTTTTCTAACTCAATGGTTTTCCAAACATACTCTAGCTACTGTTTTACTTTCAACTCATTTGTGTAAGGAACATAATCTATTGTCACTCAATTTTCAACTTCACCTTAGGTTATATAGGAATATGAAAGAAATGAGTAATAAATATGTTAAATGATGTGATAGGAGAAAAAGAATAAAAAACTATCAAAATTATAAGTAAATTCCGCTATAAAAGAATCGGGTGAGAGAGGCTCAAACTCTCAAGTTGTTCTAATATAATAGAGAACAATTTGAGTTAGGTATATATGAGGTCCATCTATCTTTATACTTGTATTAAAAATCATATTTCAGTATATATATTTTTGTGGTGAAAGATAAGCAAAGAAAACAAAAAAACTACATTCCAAAATAGTCTCTAACTAAGGTCTCCCACAATCCTGAAGGGGGTTGCTCGTGAATCACCATACCTGACACAGAGCAAGCCTCAAGTTTGGCCAAAAATCAATTGTCACATTCCCTTCACTAGAATGTGTGTTCAAACACCACATCCCAAGCTCTAGAAGCAAGCTCCCTAATATTCCTAGTAATGGAGGAACACTCATGGAAGAGAGGAGCAACTTGTCAAATCAACTTCAAAGCAAGAGCTAACAACTTTGCGAAAGGCACCCTTCCAGTAACAATTTATCGGCGGGGTCTATGGCCTTGCGAAACAGCTGAGTCAGACCATGAAGGGGTGTATGGCCCAGAATACAATTTACCAACGGGAAAAACCGTCAGTACATTACTCACGAATAAAAACATTGATAATTTACTAACAGTTTGAACCCTTCGTAACATATAGACGATTCTTTGACGTATGTTTTAACGACGAATGTTTAGCCATATCATAAGGTCGTTGGTTAAATTCGATAAACCCGTCGATAATTTCTAATTACCAGACGGTTTTATAGCATTATGAACAACTTAGCTATAAGTAATTTTTTCTTAGAATGAATCATATTCCTCAGAATTTTTTAAACAAATTGAACAATAACAAATTAAATTAACACACATCAACTCTATCGGGTCATCTAATGTTGGTACCATAGCAAAAAAAAAAATCAGAGTACCACAAAATTCGTCTTTCAATTTTACGTAACAAACTCTGTTAAAAAAAAGTACACTAACAATGAAATTTTTTATATATCGTAAATTATTTATATTGTAAGGATGCACCCCATTAACTAATAAATTGAGAGAAGTGCTAGAATTACTCACTTTTGAATGTTTGTTCATTTATTAGTTGAAATTCACATGAATTCCACTAAATTGAAATATTATTTTATAGGCAAATGTTAATTGTTACTAAATTAATACAAATTATTCATTCTCAGGGTTCGAATCCTGACCTTTCACCTACAGTTACTCTTAACTCAACCATGTGAGTTATCCATCCTCCCACATACCCATATTTTATTTTTAGTGGACCTTACGTGATTTTCAACAAAGGAAGTGATAAAATTGAAGATTTTTTTAATAGACATAATAAATTAAAGTGTTAAAAGAAATGTTGCTATCAATATTCTTAAATTAATTAAAAATTAATAAGAAGTAATAAAAACTTACACGTTCAAGACTTGTTTTTTACATGTAGACCATAGCTGAGACTAATCTTTTACCACACCGCTAATGTGATTAATATTTTTTTTTCATTCACAATAGTTAAGAATCGAACCCAACTAAATATCAGAATATTAAACTAACTAATTAATAGAATAGATGTCCAATTAAAAGATGAAAGGAAGGTTACAAACAATCCACCAATGTAAAGTACAATGGACCTGTTTTTTAAGGTTATCTTGTTCTAGTTTAAAATTGATTACGTGCGTAAAAATGTTAAGATACATTATAGAAACATATCACCCCAAATAATGTATATGATATAGATTCGATACCTGTTTAACCTTTCATGCACCATTTTTTCTAATCAAAAAAAACTTGTTGAGTCGTTTTAATAGCCAAAGTAATGTTAGATTGCTTTCCCACACAAACCTCGTTGACATTCATTTTATTTCGTAAAACAAATACGACTTTTTAAATAAAAAACTAACATGAAATGCTGGGATATCCATAGCATATTATGCAAATTGTCAAATTATTTATGCATGGAGATAACAATATTCATACGGTTTTGAAACGGATTGATTATATAATAACATTACCCGCTGTTGACTTACTGGCATGAAATTTTATATGAATGTAATGAGAGATTTCACAAAGAGAGAGGGAAAGAGCAACTTGTCAAATGTCAATATAAAATTGAAGAAAAATATTCGTTGAAAATAATATCATTTTTTAAAGCAGAAAATGAAATCATAACGTGTTCTAAATTAACATGAAAGCACATAGATTCTTTTATTTTTAAGTCTACTTCAAAGTTGTGCAATGTACGGTCCAAAACTGAGTTCTGGAGAAACAAAATAGTCATCGGCCAATGGTGAATTCTTAATCCATTCAAGAGTATACTGGATTATTCCAAGTTCTGGTGTGTGAATCTGATTAGACTATTCATTTGAGAAAGGCCGAAAGGTTAGAATTGTTTTTCTGATGAATCTAAACAAGATCATTTCAGGTTATCTCATGGTTGGCGGTCAGGGTCAATAGTCAATGTTATATATATCCATTTAGTTACTGTCAGGGTCAAGAAGTATATACTGTCATTATGTAATTGTTGAATAAAGTGAAAAAAATGACTGATTTTGGTAAAGATTAAATATTAATATTTAGTTTTAACTTTTATTTACTAAAATAATTGTATTCTTTTATTATTTTTTAAATAATCCCATTTTAGTTAATTTATTTAATTGTTTTTATATTTTCAATATTGATCAAAAGACATATATATATATATATATATATATATATATATAATTAATTCAATTCAAAATAAGAGCTTGCAAATGAAATGCACTTAAAAAATTCAATAAATTTATATATATTTAGTAAAATATTTATTTTAATCGCAATTTAATTAACTATGTTACCATATTTATTATTAATCAAAGAAATTAATACACACTTCCCATTTAAAGTTATGTACCTCGATTATTCAAGCAATAGAATAACCACTTAGGAAAATGAGAAAAAAAAAGTAAATCAATGAAAAATTTAGATTGAAAGAGGGCGAGTTGGTCCTAAGGAAGCGGATCAAAGCAACCTAGTTTGAAGACACACTTTGCCTGCATGCTCCAGACTCGATGTCTCAAGGACTTGTTGTAAGACCTTGAAATTATTGAATAGGTTATTTCGAAATAAGTATATTACTAGTTTGAGCGATTATCAAGTGAACCAGGATAAAATACTTGTGTGCTTCTCTTCATCTCTTATCTTTGCACCTTGGTGTTTGTTCGAGAGATTTGTCTAAATCTCAAGAGGGAAAAGTTTTTAGTTGAAAACGCTATTCAAACTCTCCCTTTCTATCGTTTTTCATACCTTCATGGTGGAGGCCAGGTAGCCGTGGGTGAGAAAGAGTTATTCCTAATTTTAACCAGTTGGCATCCAAAAAATTTGTAACGACTAGCAAGGTAGCCAAAACGCTTCGCTAACTAGCATAGTGAGATTAGTCGTCGGGGTAGCTAGTTGTACCAATGTAAACAACCGAGATCACTCACAATGAAATGACTAGGATTTGAACCTTGACAAGATTTGGGGAAAGGTACAAAGGATCTCAACACATGATGAAGATATATATATTTTGCAAGGTTTTAGAAGGTGCACATGTGCTTGCAAGAGTGAGCGGTTCACTCTTTTAAAATAGGGAAGTCAGTTATTTCTTAAGAACCAGCCAACGACTTAAACCAAACTTTCAGGCTGATCCGGAGAAGCAACCGCCAACACCTCACGACTGTAAATGCTTGTAAAAACCCGTGAAACATGGGTAGTGGCTAGTGATCGTTATCTGTTGTTGGTTGGTTGAAATTGCCTCTATATATATAGAAAGGATTATCGATACAAAGTATTAAACAATCAATCAATCAAAATACAAATTTCTCGCATTTATCTTTACCTTTACTTTTCTACCTTTAAGTTTATTTACAGTCTTTAGCCGTTTATCAATGCGACACTTTATTTATACAACTTTCTGCCATTTACTTTCAGTCGTTTTAGCTTTTATCTATTCATTTTTAGTTTTACCATAGTTCGGCAGCCTTTATCATCGATACAAAACCTCTCAATAGAGACCATTAAGAGTTTTTTTTTTGAGTTTCTTAGGAACCTGCATGCTTTGAGGAACAAAATCTCTTCCTCAAGTAATTACTTGATTAAGTAATCATTACGTTGGTTTCTCTCAGCCAACCCAATGGAACTACTTGTCTCACTATTGAAAATTTTCCATCACCTTCACACGACCTAAATCGGCGCATGCAATTGAGGTCTGGACTCAAATTGGATTCTACCAACAATCGTAAAGCAAGCAGTAGTCATGTCATCCGTTAAACTCGTTAAACTGGTCAAATGACAAAAATCACACACGCAACAAATTGAGGGAGGAAAAAATAATTTTTTTAGTATAGAGATGGAAATTAAATTCTCATTTTAGTTTAGGTACGAAAATGATATTTAACTCTTTTATAAAACTATCTTATTTTAAACGTAGCCTAATTCAAATATCCATAAAAATTCGTGTACTACATTTTTTTTTATCTAGACAACAAAACACAAGAAGAGAAAAGTTTTTTTTTTTTTATAAGCAATTTGAACTATATTGAATGAAGTACAAGGGGTACTTCAACCCAATACAAAGAGAATAAGAGAATGGAGAAGAAAAGGAAAAAGAAACGACTTACTCCTAAACTGATGAAGAAGATCCAGCACCTACCCAACCCCCTCCCCCTGAAGAAGATCAAAGGGAACATGCCTCATTAAAACCTTACCAGGGAAAACCCCATTGGAAAAACCTAGTGAGGAAAAAGAGTACCGGTTCACAAAGATTAAGATGAAACTTCAGGGGAAGAATTACAAAACCCACCCCAAGAAAGCCAACGAACCTAAAAAGATACCACCAGCAAAGACCCAAATAGCTAAAATCTAAGACCTGCAGCATACCAACAGGAATAGATACTACCACACAGGAGCAAAATACAGTTAAACAATCCAACCAAGCCAAAACCCTCCACGGCCACAAATACCAAAAACTCCCATACAGCTCCACTCATGGAAAGACTTGGCAGGCATGTTCCAATTGATATGATGAGAAAAGAAATAATTTTAGAGTATATGATGAGTTGCTCTTTTATGGTACACAAAATATCTTATTGTAGTGGCCTCATGAGGACAAATAATTGTGTGAACTAAAATGGATCAACTAAAATATCATCGTACTGTAGGGTCATGAGGACAATTAATAATTGAGTGGACTGAAGAAGACCCTCTTCAGCAAATTAACTAAAATTTTGCGTATATATACCCAGCATGTGATTTTCAAGGTGAGTGAGGCAATTGCAATATAATTAAATAAGCATTTAGTGATAAAATGAGTACTCATCTGGAGTCATCAATAATTGGCAGCAGGCAAGGGAGAACTCCTCCAAAGAGTTGTTGGGCAAAGTTTCTGGGTCTTGTAGAAAGTTGCTTGAGAGATGAAGATAAGGTAAAATGGGTTGAAAACATGAGAGGGAGCCTGAGTTTGATGGCTTCTATAATCGCCACAATGACCTTTCAACTCGCCACTAACCCGCCGGGCGGCGTCTTTCAGGCAAATGGCGGAGTTCCAGTATCTTATGCTAAGATTTGTCTGGACAATGATACCATTCAATGCCCAGGAGAAGCTGTGATGGCTGTTGTGTACGAGAAGGTTTATACAAATTTCTTGATTTGCAACACCGTCTCCTTCATCGCGTCCCTCACTGTTTGTCTCTTGCTGGTGAGTGGAATCCCTCTCAAACATCGACTCGTCATATGGGTTTTGTCGATCGGCATGTGCATCACCACCACCAGCCTCGCTCTCACCTACATGTTTGCGGCCTCCATGGTCACACCAGATCCCGTTTGGGAGGCTGCTGATAAAATGTTTGGACGAGTACTCGAAATCTGGGTTCTCTTGCTAGGAATCGTGGGTGTTTATCTCATCATACGAATGGTTTACCGTGTGGTTAAATGGATCATTAAATGTTGTCGCCCGCGGCCACAACAATGAGAATCGCACGAGCTAGCTAGCTTGCATCGTATGGTTGCAATTGGTTGCAGATTATGAATAAACGTTATATACGTACGTACGGTTTCATGTGAGTATGCATGATTTACGAAATTTGTCGTATTTAATTTTTGTTCGAGTACATTACAGGGGTACTCTTGATCCTGCTTTCATACGTGGAAGAGAAGTTATATCTTAGATTAATGCCTTAATGGTGTTGTTGTCCATTTAGTACTTTGTTTAATGCCTTAATGCCTTAAAGATGCATGTGTGACATGTGTGACATGTTTTTGTGGATTTGTATCCTTTAAAGTTGGGAAGAATATTTGCAGAGAGTACACTTCCATCTCGATCTCACCTCTATTATGTTAGAAGTTTCATATTGGTTAGAGATATTGCATGGTTAGAGATATGATCAAACAAATTTCTATAAATGGTAGAGAAACCATCAACTCTTGAGCTATTTTTTAGTTGAGTTAGGTCTCTCTAATTTTAATATGGCATCAGAGCTTATCCTAGATTTATTTGTTGTGGAAACCTCTCATATTTGGATCACCTGTACATGTTCATTTCACGCTCCAAATGTCCAACCCTGGGCGTGAGGGTGTATGTTAGAAGTCTTACATTAGCTAGAGATATGGTCAAACAAGTGTTATAAAGGGTAGAGCTAGCATTCTTCAACTCTTGAACTAATTTTTTGGTTGAGTTAGATCTGCCTAATTTAAATACATTGTTTTTTTTATAGGCAAATGTTAGTGGTTAGTTGTTAGTAATTACAAATTCTCCTCCTCAGGGTTCGAACCCTGAACCTCCATCTCCAACACCTATTTCTACCCTTAGCTCAACCAAGTGAGCTACCCTTCCCACACTAATTTAAATACATTGTGATCATTGCACATGGTTTTTGTTTGTGTGCATGACTTTTTTAATCGATTAAGATAAAAGCAAACGACGAGTTTTTGAACTTGAAGATAATGAATCAGTTGTGAAAATGATTTTGAAAATAAAATTGAAAAACCCCATTTGAGTTCAAGAAAGAACTCGGGTTGTTCTGTCTAAGGCAAGAAGGGCTTTTAATGCGGCATTATGCCCGGCCAGCTTACCTGAGAACTTCTCGGGCCATTACTTGGGTGATAGTGGACCTTGTGTTTTCGAAAATCATCACCTTTTGGAAAAGAAAAAAAAAACCCCGAGTTAGTTCTCATATTTGTTTGGGTTACTAATGTGATTCCCGGTTTAGAAATTGGGGTGTGACACTTGTGGATTGGTAAGAAGTGACCACTCTTTAACGACTCCTCCATTCATATGTCCCTTGGCAAGCGCTTATCGAAGCCAAGCCACACATCCTAGGGCTTGTGAACTGACCAAGAGTGTCTCCTCCATGCGAGTGACTCTCTATTTGGCGAGCATTTAACATTTAGCGGACCATCATTCATGACCCCTTCATCCGACGAGCGGTCTTCTCGTCACACTGACAATTTTTATCTTTCACGCTCTATTAGCAATTTGTATCTCTCACACCCTGTTGGTGATCTGTATATCCCATATGCCCTATTGGCGAGTTATATGTATTTCTCAAGTCCTGTAATTCAAAGTCTTAGGCGACCCACCCCATTTTGGGCGGATTAAGTTTATATAAACTATTTTGCGCTAAGATCAAGATCCATGTATTTAGGGTTAGACTCCTTTACATAAAGAGGAAATACGACTTATAATACTCATATTCATCATGATATGGAATAGATAGCTTCATTACCCTCTCCTTGGGAGGCTCTTGATCTGGTCATGGTTTACTAAATATGAACAAAATTGATTTATGAAAGGCTCAATCAGTACAACAATATTTGCATTTAAAGGTGAAATAGATAATTAGATTTCATGGCCATGGGTACTTTATTTTTTGGGTCAAAGTCGATTTAGTTTATTTGGCGCCATGGCCCAAGGCATTGCAATACAAAGGTTTAGGGTTTAGGGATTCGCTCGCACATCGCTCTCAGGTCTTCCTTGCCATCCTTCCGCCGTCTGTGACCGTCGTTCGCCGCGCTCCGCCGTCCACCGGAAAACAAGAAAAATGCTCCCCAACCTGATTCTTCCTTCGGAATTGATAGAGGAAATTCTGCTGAGATTGCCGGTGCAATCTCTGTTGCGTTTCAAATACATTTTCAAGTCATGGCTCTCTCTTATCTCCGATCCCAATTTTGCAAAATCTCATTACGAGCTTGCTGCTAAACCCACCTATGGAGTTCTCTTCAAATCAAAGTCTGGTTTCAAGGTGACATCCATAGACATAGAATCATCACTTCATGATCATACTCTAGCAAGAAGTTACGTTCGATTAACCCCACACCAAATTGCTGATTACTATCCCATTTATATTTATGGTTCTTGCCGAGGATTTCTACTCATACAATGGAAGCATCGTAATCTCCTTGTGTGGAATCCAACAACAGGTGTTGCCAAACCGATATCCTACGTACTCACATGTTACGTGGATGTATGATTTTCTTTACGGATTTTGGTATGACACGTCAGCGGATGACTATCTAGTTATTCTTATTGCAATGTACAGATACGGCTCCACTGATTGTAAAACCCATATTGAGATTTTCTCCTTCAAAACCAATTCATGGAACCAAATTCAGGGTTTCAAATTCCCATATTGGACGACCAAGTTTGACCAAGCTGGGCTGCTTTTAAATGGAGCTCTTCATTGGTTGGTTTTCTCCCGTGATACAGAGGATCATGTCATCATTGCCTTTGATTTGAAACAAATGAGTTTACTAGAGATTCCTATACCTCTTGATGATATAGACATGGAGTTAAAATCAATATCAAGACAATATTACTTGAGGGTATTGGGCGATTGTCTTTGTCTGTGTTACCCTGGTCAGTATATTTGGGATGTCGCTGCTGAGATATGGATCATGAAATACTACAAAGTGCAGTCATCTTGGACTAAGTCATTTGTTCTGCCTGTGAATTATGACATTCAATATGCTCCACCAAATATGAAGGATGCATCGGATCAAATCAAGGATTACTGAAATATAATAACAAAGAAGTTTTTATTGGACATACAACATATGATCTTGATTTTACAAAATATAATATTCAACAGACTGCTATGTATAGAGAAAGCCTACTCTCCCTCCCTGGTGACTCTGGGGAAGCAAGTGAAGATGACCAACAATAATAGACAAGAAGAATCAAGGTATGCATCGCTGTCCTATCCTTTTCACGATTTTCTTCCTTCTCATCTTGCATTATGGAAAATGAAAATCTTATATTAGCAGAATGCATAATATATATTTGATGTCTTGGAAATTATTCTGCTCAGTCAAAGGCTATATAGGAAAAATAACTAAAGTTTTGAGTATAAAGGTTAGGATTTTGGTGAGATTTTACAACATTACATTTTTCAATCTGAAAGATAATAAGTTGTCTGATATGGTGTTTTGAATGGTTCCTGGAAGCCACAATTATCTTTATGGCTTAGATTTCCCTCAAATGATAATGTTGTTTGGAGAAAGCATAACATTTGGTAAATGTCATACGCAGGATTTATCAGTGGGAGAACTAGTATTTAGTGGTTATTAGTTATTACTGTAAGTGTAAGTTATGTGTGTAAACAGACTTGGGAATTTACTTATGTTTCAAAGTAGGAGTTCGTAAATTGTAATTGGATTTAGTACATGCTATATATTTTGCATCTTTATCCCTTTTGCACCTCTTAATGATGTTATGATTTTGACTAGCAATCATTTCAATATATTATTGTTGCATTCTATGCATTTCTTCCTTCTTTCAAGACTTATGATCTTTAACACAAGTTTTCTAACAGTAGATATATGGTGGCTTTGTTTTAGTACTTGTTAGGACCTGCCTTTACCTTAAAATTTATCTAGGGTTAACATGATATATTGTGTAGTATTTATCCATGGAAGCTGCTGAACAATTTAAACCAAATTGATGCTCTCAGAAATGATCTAGCTTGTACCAAGACTGTTCATGTTCTTAGAGAAAATAATAGGCCTAGCAGATTTCCTTGCTAAGCAAAAATGTAATTGAAATGATGATTTATGGATTCTGCTAGACAGTGTATTCTTTTAGCTGCATGTTTTTTCATACAAGAGAGGGGTGTTCTCTTGACTTTTTGATCAATGAAAGACAGGTTGCTTTCAAAAAAAGAAAATGTGAGTTAACATGTAGAAACTTGCAAAATTTGAGTGCAAAACAAAGTTAACTAAAAAATGAGTGTGTGTGTGGGTTACGGTTAATTTGGAGTTGATAGCATATAATTGTTTAAGGGAGGATACAATTTTGTGTTATTTGGAACTCCATTTGTATCCATTCCATAAGGCAAAAGCTATATTTGAGGTACTGTCAGGAATAACAATGTGTACATGCACAAGCTTGTAGTGAAAGGTTGTACAAGCTGTATTTAATTATCCTTGTATTATTTGCACAGGAGTGTCTTGACGCAGATAGAGATCATCATGAAAATACTGATAATGCTGGTGTTGACAATGCCATGCCTGATCAAATTCACTATCCGATCTATAGAACTGAAGCTCCATGGGCTTGAAAGTTGTGCCGAGCATATATGGTTTCTGTTTACTTTAGTTTTCTTTTCATACTTGAAAGTTGAAACAATCACTGTTGCTGTATTTTGTGCTATAACGGTCAAAATTATTAATGCAACGCACCGGTATGTGAGTGCTGATTTTATCTGAAGATTATTTCTTTTTGGGGGAGTGATATTTATTAATTTTCTAGTTGATTTTTTACCCGATCCAATACATCTATGGTGTTCTGTTCCTACAATTTACACTGTACTGACTGGGATTGTTCAGTTCTTAATACACTACACTAGTACACTTTATACTATGTTTTTTAGAAACCTTAAATCACAAGCAGCGTCAGGTGCGGGTAAAACCTTAACTCATGTACATGAATGGTTTTCTGTCCTAGTTTCACATGATTATATGCAGATGTATGCACAAAACAAAGATTACTGTTGGGCTTGCTTTAAACACAGCAGGCATGTCATTGATTTATAGAATAAAGACATGACAAGTTATGTGGGCTTTAATTTGAGATGTCAAGTTCCAATTAATCAGTAACTTGTAGCACTTCTGTACTAAGATTGCAAAGTAAAACAAAATTGATCTAGTATAGCAAACGCTTTTATTGGTTTGGATTCTGCGCTCCTCTCATCAGATAGAGTAATTAGAAGCTAATTGAAATTTGAAGGAATAGTTTCTGCATAAGCAATGACACTAGTTTGTAAAAAGAAAATCTTGCAATTGAAAATGGATGATCACAATATAATTCACAAAATCTTACAGTATCCTGTCAGGGGGGGGGGGGGGGGTTCAACATTTACAGGGGGTAAAAATTATAAACTGTATTTATAGAAAAGCAAAACTTTTTTTCACAAGTATAATACTGTCATCATATGTTGAAGGACAAAGCATTTCTTGCTAGTCTTTGTTTCCTAGTTGGTTGGATGATCCTACATTCTCGAGCCCTTCAACAACTTCTCTGATGCATGGTCTCGTGAGAGGATTCTGGTTAACACACATGCAGGCCACATCCAGAACCTGAAGCATCTCTCCTTCAAAGCCTTTTCCTCTTATAGAAGAATCAAAGACTTGATCTTGTCTTCCTTCACTTCTCATCTGTTGAACCCAGCCAACCAATTCCCTTGACATTTTCACCTTACTTTCATCAACGGGCCTCCTCCCAGTGAGAAGCTCAAGCAAGACGACTCCGAAGCTGTAGACATCTCCTCTCAGAGTAGCCACCCATGCTTGTCCGTACTCCGGGGGAATGTAACCTAATGTACCTACAAGTTCAGTTGTAACATGGGTCTGATAAGGAAGAATCAACCGGGACAACCCAAAATCAGCAACGCGTGCCTCAAACTTTTCATTAAGGAGTATATTGCTTGACTTTATATCGCGATGCACAATGTGCGGTTCACATATCTGATGCAGATAAGCCAAACCATAGCTTGCTCCTCGGGCGATCTTCAAACGAGTTGGCCAATCAAGCTGAGATGCACCGTCAGACTTTTCGTGCAACCAGTCATCCAGACTTCCATTCTCCATGTAATTGTATATGAGAAGGTGGAAACTGTCATGCACGCAGTAGCCTTGCAATGCCACTAGATTCTCATGTTGCGCTGTTGACAGAGCCTCTACTTCTGCTTTGAGTTCCCTTTCCATAAGGCCCAAATCTCCTGAAAGTTTCTTGATGGCTAGATTAGTCCCATTCGGTAATGTTGCTTTATAAACCAAACCGAAACCCCCACATCCTATGATGTTTGCTTGACTGAAATTCTCAGTAGCCTTTATGATCTCAAATATTGTAAGATCCTTGGTTTCATTAGTTTTGTTGGGAAACAAGACAACCTTGTCAACCTCAGGCTGAACCCCATTGATGGAGTAGGTAGCAATTGATTCCAGTTCAATCTTGTCCAAAGCTCCTCCTGGATTGACCCTCCTCTTGGAGAGTATCCATAGTGTCAACAATGTCACCAAAGAAGAAAAGCCAAAGCAAGCTGCACTGATAATTCCAATGATTACTTTTTTGTTTGAACTGCCACTAGCTGCAGTACTGTTAGTATTTTGTTGAGAAGGACAAGAGCGATGAATAACTGAACCACACAATAGTGTGTTTCCGTCAAAGCTGGAAAAGGAGAAAGTATCAAATTGACCTTGGGTTGGTATCTGTCCTTGAAGATCATTGAATGCTACACTGAAAAAGGACAAGAAATGCAATCTTTTGAGTGAATCAGGAATTTCACCAGATAGATGGTTTCTAGAAAGGTCTAGTTTCTCTAAATTGGTTAAGTTTGAAATCTGAACCGGTATATTGCCTGAGAAGTTGTGTTATTCAGGCCCAGATGATGAAGGACGCTCAGTTTGCCAATCTCAATCGGGATGCTGCCGCTAAGGCAATTGTTTTCGAGATGCAATGCTGGTGGAAGGCTAGAAAGCTGATTATATTGCAACAAGGAAACATTGTAGACATTAGCAAAGACAGGTAACTCCAAATAAGTCCTTTCTACTTTATCATTTGCCTGTTGTGATGTTAGTGCCGGGAGTCCTGTCAGCTCCGTCGGAAATGTTCCAGTAAGGAGGTTAAAAGACAAGTCTATGTAAAAAAGCTGAGGAAATGCACCCAACCAAGGAGGAATTGGACCACTAAAATTATTAAAGGACAGGTCCAGAGCCTTTATCTTCGTCAGGTGTGCTAGCCAGCCTGGTATTTGACCAGTAAATTGACAACCACCCAAGCTGAGAACCTGCAGCTTTTGGAATCCATCTTGTCCTGTTATGTTTATATCCTGTGGCATCATTTCATTCAAAAAATTAGTGGGCAGCATAAGGGTACTAAGTTTCTTGAGCCCTGTGAGAATTCTCAGAGCACCAGTGATATTCATCAGCTTGTTATTGGATACTGATAGGAAAGAAAGAGACTTGAGTCCAAGTATCTGGGGCGAAATCTGACCTTCGAGTTGATTATGTGCTAGCCTTAATGCTGCAAGTGACTTGCATGCATAAAGTGTTGGTGGTAAAACACCAGTGAAATTATTGTTGCCAAGGTCAAGTGTAGCAAGTCTGAGGAATCCAGAGAAATTGAAATCTGAGAGATTCCCCATCAACTTGTTGACCCTTAAATTCAATACCACAAGATTGCCACAGTTCATCAGAGATGGGGGCATAGTACCTGTGAGATTGTTGACATGGAGAAGCAACCGTTCCAATTTGGAAAGGCTACCGATATCCCGGGGAATAGGACCTGTGAAATGATTGAAGTAAAGCTCCAAAACTGTGAGATTGGTGAGGCTAACAATGCCATCACCAATTGTTCCAGTGAGCTTATTGAGGGGCAATGATATTTCTTTAAGAGAGACAGCATCAAAAATATCAACAGGAATAGGCCCGGATAGAAAATTGAAACCTGCTCGAAACCTCTCCAGATTGGAACATGCTCCTAGTCCAGGCTGAATGACACCATCAAAATCATTGGAAGAATAATCCAAGAATCTGATAGAAGACGACGAGTTACGGTCATTGATGCAAAAGGTTGAAGTGGGGATTTGGCCTGTGAAACTGTTGTTGCTGACATTGAAAGATATCAAACTCCCTCCTGCTAGGTGCTGAAGCAATGAAGATGGGAGCGTTCCATTGAACAAATTACTAGACAAGTCCACCTCCTGGATAACAAAACTAGTACTATTATCAGCAACAAAGGGTGGCAACTCACCAGAGAGGCGATTGTAGCTCAAATCAAGAACCAGAAGGTGATTCAGCAGTGAGAAGAACTGGCTCTGAAGATTCCCAGATAATCTATTATGAGAAAGATTGAGATGAGAGAGAGCTGCTAGGTTGGTGAGAAATGGGGAGATAACTCCAAAGAGACCTCTAGATGGTAGCAAAAGATGAGTAACACGTTGATCCCCATCACAAGTAACACCTTCCCAATCACAGCAATCAGGGGAAGAAGAAGAAGAAGAAGACCAATTGAGAGGAGGGTGAGGGGAAGAGGTAGATATGTTCCCAGAGAAAGCCAAGAGGGAGTCTTTATCAATCTGGTTACAAAGGGATGAGGCTTGAACAACTAATAACGACAGAAGTAAAGGCACTATGATCAAAATGGAAACCATGTTATTATTGTGTTTCCAAGTGGAATATGCAGGGGAATTAGAAGAAGACATAAGGGTGTGATGAACCAATGGGGGGAAAACGTATTTGAGATGGCATGGCAATGAGCATGACCATCCATTGACCCAGTAAAATAACTCTTTGACTCAGAAAAATAATTCTGGGTCAATGGATAAAGATAAATAGTACAATATGGAAAGCAACCAGTGGAGGATTGAACTGTTTAGAAGCAGGTGACCACCAACCGAGTGATTGCAGATACCCAACGTAGTCAGCTTCACACCTTAATTATCGAATCCTGACTTTGAAAGTGGTTAGACCATGTACAATGGTGTTGAAGTTGGTATGCTTAATGTTGAAATGTGTGTGCAATGGTGTTTAAAACAAGTGTTGAAAGTTGAAAGGGGGAGAGAGAAGTTGAAAAAATTCAACACAGCTTAAACCTGCATCCGGAGCCACGTGGCACGCCCTGGTTGGTGACCGACAGGCGCGTGCCACACACGCGCTGACAAGGCGCGTAACGTGTCAGGTGGGCTGCAGGTGGGACCCGTGGGCGCTGCGGGTGGGACGCGTGGCACGCCCTGGTTGGGCACCAACAGGCGCGTGCCACACACGCGTCAGAGGAGAGAGGGAGGCGCTGCAGTGGGACACGTGGCGTTGTTTGATCGGTCCGGGCGATTTTCGTTTATCCTAATCTTTCCAACTCAATTATTTCATTCAAAAAAAAATTTTAAAAATATATTTTTTTTACCAAAATTCATGATTTTTTTTTCTCTATAAATAGAGACTCGATTCGTTTGATTTGGACACAGAAAAAAAAAACCAAGTTTTCCATCATCTTATTCATCTTATTATCTTTCTATTATCCCCTTTGCTTTGAAATGGATCCCAACAATTACCATGTCAACACCCAGAATTCTTCTAACTCATTTAGCAACCAAAATCCCAACTATTATCAACATCCAAATCAGTTTTCCAACTACCAAAATCCCAACAATTGTCAACATCCAAATCAATTTTCCAACTACCAAAATCCCAACAATTATCAAGATCCAAATCAATTTCTCAACCAACGTCCTCATCCCCATCATGGATCTATGTTCAGATATCCATCTCCAACACTGCCGTCTAATGATGGTGCACCTGAATTTCCCGAATTTTCAACACAAATGACTCTTGGTGGCATGACAGCTGGTAATGAAGCCACTCCAAATGAAGAGGATTCAACTCCTACGAGCAGGAGAAGTCACTTACCAGCATGGAACACTGATCAAAATATCGTGTTAATTAGTGGGTTGCTTAAATATGGAACAAACAGTGTTGTCGGGAGAAACAAAAAAGGAGAAACATTTTGGGGTCAAATTGCTGAGTATTGTAATCAGCATTGCTCATTCGATCCTCCGCGGGATGGAAATGCATGCCGAAACCGTTATAATCATATGAGCAAGCAAATAAATAAATGGATTGACGCTTATGATGGCGCTAAGCGTATGCAACGAAGCGGTTGGTCGGAGAATGATATTTTGACCCAAGCGCAAGAATTATACGCAGATGGGAAGAAGGGTCAATTTAATTTGATGGCAGAATGGCAGGCTCTCCGTGATCAACCACGTTATTGTAGTCAAGCAGGAGGAAATGTTGGCTCAGGAAGTAGTGGATCTAAGAGATCTCGCGAGAGTGATGCATGTGGCTCAAACTCTATAGGATCGATTCCCCGTCCAATGGGTAGGGAGGCAGCTAAAAAAAAGGGTAAAAAGAAGAGCACAACAGCTGCCTTGGAGGCGATGGAGAAAGATTGAGCTGAATACAAACAAGTCAAGGAGATAGAGGTTGAACAATTGAAGCAGATAGCATCGATGCAACAAGAGGCTAATAAATTGAGGAAAGAGGAGACTGAAGCTAAGAAAATGGAATTATTTCGAAAGTTAAGTGAAGAAGAGCATCTCAGTGACCACAAGAAAGAGCTGTTGAAGCGGTTGTCCCAAGAGCTCTTTGGAAATTAATTGTCTGTAGTGTTTGCTTTATTAATTTTCAAGTGGTGTCAAGTCTGTAGTGTTTGCTTTAATAATTTGTCAGTGTTGTCAAGTCTGTAGTGTTTGCTTTAATAATTTGTCAGTGTTTTGTCAAGTCTGTACTGTTTACTTTAATAATTTGTCAGGGTTGTCAGTGGCTTTAATGTATGGGTTACCGAGTTTGAATATGTATCACTCAATTCGAATCTAGTCCTTATCCGATAATTAACTATAGTTCATATTATTTCGAATCTGTCAGTGTCCACCATTCAATTTATCTATATATATGGACTCATAGATCCACCATTCAATGTATCTCTTCCCATCTACTTCAAATTTCACAAAAAATGGATCCACCAGAGTTTGATCTCGAAGCATACCTTGAAAAAAGTGAGAGAGAAGACACTTATATACTCAACTGATTTAGGGAGCGTCGAAATCTAATATTGGAGGATAGTGCACCTCATGGTAGAAAATATCTCAGTAGAGATCATGCAGCGGCAAACCAAAGGATAATTGACGACTACTTTGCCAATGAGCCTACATACAACGATGGAATATTCCGTCGCCGGTACCGGATGCAAAAACATGTTTTCCTTCGAATCGTTGCGGACCTTTCAAGTAGTGATAACTACTTCACCCAGCGAGTTGATGCAGCGAAGAAAGAAGGTATATCGCCCTTAGCAAAATGCACCACAGCAATGCGAATGTTAGCATATGGTGTGACAGCAGATGCAGTCGATGAGTACATCAAAATAGGAGAGACTACAACATTGGAGTGTTTACGTAGATTCTGTAAAGGAATCATACGATTGTATGAGCAAGAGTACCTGAGAGCACCAACCCAAGAGGACCTGCAAAGAATACTACAGGTTAGTGAAATGCGGGGGTTCCCAGGCATGATCGGGAGTATTGACTGCATGCACTGGGAGTGGAAAATTTGTCCTAAAACATGGGAAGGTCAATTTGCTAGAGGGGATAAGGGAACCACCACAGTTATTCTTGAAGCAGTTGCATCTCCTGATCTTTGGATCTGGCATGCCTTTTTTGGATGTCCGGGAACGTTGAACGATATAAACGTTCTAGACCGGTCACCAGTGTTTGATGAATTGGAACAGGGAAACGCTCCAAGTGTGAATTTCATCGTGAATCAACGTCCCTATAATATGGCATACTATCTAGCTGATGGTATCTACCATTCTTATCCAACTTTCGTTAAATCTATTAGACTTTCTCAAAGTGAACCCGATAAGTGCTTTGCAAATCATCAGGAGGCATGTCGGAAGGACATCGAACGTGCATTTGGAGTGCTTCAAGCTCGTTTTAAAATCATCCGTGAACCAGCTCGCTTGTGAGACATAACTGATTTGGGTATCATCATGAGGTCATGCATCATATTACATAATATGATTGTTGAGGATGAACGAGATTCATATTCTCAACGCTGGACCGATTTTGAGCAAGCTGAGGGAAGTGGATCTAGTACACCGCAACCATACTCGACCGAGGTGTTACCCGCTTTTGCGGATCATGTGCGTGCTAGATCCGAGTTGCGTGATCCAAATGTCCATCACGAACTGCAAGCAGATCTAGTGAAGCACATCTGGGCAAAGTTTGGAATGTATCATGATTAAATATGCTTTGTATCGTACTAATTACGTTATTTGTGTGTTGTGTGTTTAGTTTGTTGTCTTGCATTTTAAGTTAAGAAAATTAAATAAATTATTGTGTGCTTAGTTTGTTGTCTTGCATTTTAAGTTAAGCAAATAAAATATATTATTGTGTGCTTAGTTTGTTGTCTTGCATTTTAAGTTAAGCAAATAAAATATATTATTGTGTGCTTAGTTTCTTTTCTTCCATTTGAAGTTAATAAAATAAAATAAATTATTGTGTATATTTTTTTAAAAAAATATTAAATTGTTAAGTGTTTTAATTTAATTTACGTTAAAAAAATATTACGTTAATTTAATTTAATTTAAAAAAATAAAAAAAAAACATTAAATTAAATTAAATCGATAATAGTTTATTTAATTTAATTTTTATCGAAAATTTTAATTTTATGAAATCATAAAAAGAAAAATATAAAATTAAATCAAAATATGAAATAAAAAAAGTGGTGGGGTAGGGGGTAGGGTGTTGAATGAAAAACCATTGGAGTGGATAAAAGTTGAATGAAGTGTTGAACTGGAGAGGGAAGGTGATGTGGAGTGTTAGGAAGAGAAAAAGTGGAGTGTTGAGGGTGTTGAATGTTGAAACCATTGTAGATGGTCTTAGTTACTATGGTAGCATGATAACATAAAGGACTTATCAACAATATAACAATATGTTATTAATTCATTATGTTTCTAAATTTTTTATTGTTGTCCCTCTAATTTTTTTGTGTTTGATGTTTGAGAGATATCGCCACCTATTCAAAAAACGGTTGTATGTCTCTTCCAACAATTGTCTTTCTCAGCTTAAATGCTTTTTACCTTGCTTCTCTTCATTTGCTGGGAGTAGACTTGGAAGAATGGTTGCTAGCAATTTACATAGCTATGCTGCTAGGAAAGTAAAAATTTAATAATGTTCTTCTGCTACAAAATAACTTTAAAATAGCTAGGAAATATTTTAAATTGCACCCAAAATGTATAGATCTAATCAGCGACTTGTTTCATGCTAACAAATTCTTGGCAGCTAAATGTTTTTCTGTAGCTAAATGGGTTTTGCTAGAATTTGCTGGCAGTTTGCTGAGAAATTGCAGGTAATCTTCAGATTTCTTGTCCTGATAACCCGCTGTTGACTTATTGGCAATAAATTTTATATGTGTAATGAGAGATTTCCAGAGAGGGGGGGGGGGGGGGGGTTGGAGCAACTTGTTAATATAAAATTGAAGAAAAAGAATCATTGAAATAGCCTCATTTTTAAATCAGAAAATGAAATGGTCATAACGTGTTCTAAATTAAAATGAAAATTAGTACACAAATTCTTTTATTTTTAAGAGTCTACTTCAGAGTTGTTTTTAATTTTCAATGAACGGTCCAAAACTGCCAGTGGTGAATTCTTAATCCATTCAAATGTAGTCCTGGAAATTTATTCCAAGTTCTGGTGTGTGAATTTGATTAGACTAATCATTTGAGAATGACCGAAAGGCTAGAATTGTTTTTTTTTATGAATCTAAACAAGAACATTTGAGGTTCAATCTCGTGGTTGGCAGTCAGGGTCAATAGTCAATGTTATATATCCATTTATTTAACTAAGTACTGTCATTATGTGATTGTTGAATAAAGTGAAAAAATGACTTATGATTATTTTTTGAACAAGATTAAATATTAGTATTTAGTTTTAACGTTTATTTATTAAAATAATTGTATTCTTTTATTTTTTTAATAATCTCAGTTTAGTTAATTTATTTAATTGTTTTTATTTTGGATATTGATCAAAAGACATATATATGATTAATTACAGTCCAAAATAAGAGCTTACAAATGAAATGCACTTTAAAATTTTCCTTTAAATTTATATGTTTTAAATCGCAATTTAATTAACTGTTTTACTATATTTATTGTTACTCAAAGAAATTCATTTATGCTTCCCATTTAGATTTATGTACCTTGACTATTCATGTAATAAAATAACCACTCAGGAAGAGAAAAAAGTAAATTAATGATATTTTGGACTGAAAGATAGCAAGTTGATCCTGAGGAAGCAGATCGAGTCAACGTAGTTTGAAGACACATTCTGCTTTTATGCTTTAGACTCGATGTCTTGGCAACTTGTGAACTGGTCATGAGTGACCACACTTTAACGACTCCTCCATTTATGTATTCCTTGGCGAGCTATTACTGAAACCACACTTCACGTTCATGTGTCAGGCTTAATGTCATAGGGATTGTGGATTGGTCAAGGGTGTCTCCTCCACGTGAGTGACTCTCTATTTGGCGAGCATTTAACATTTGGAGTGCCACCAGCCATGATCCCTTCATCCAGCGAGCGCTCTTGTCGCTTTCACACCCCGTTGGTGATCTGTATATCGCATACACCTTGTTAGTGAGTTGTATGTATTTCTCGAGGCTTGTTATCGAGTCATGTACTTTAGAGTCTTAGATGACTCACCATCTTTTGGGTGGGTTATGTTTATATCAGTTATTTTGCATCGAGCCTCATATCCATGTTATCTGCCACCGTCGCAGATTTTCTCCTTTTGTGATCTTTTTCCAATATGCTCCACAAAATCTGAATAGTCAAGGAGGATTAATGAAATATAATAACAAAGGAGTTCTTATTGAACATATAACAGTTGGTCCTGATTTTGAGTCATATTATATACATCAGTCTGCTATGTATAGAGAAAGCCTACTCTCCCTCCCCGGGGATTTAATGGAAGCCAGTGAAGATGACCAACAATAATAGACAAGAAGAATCAAGGTATGCATTGCTCTCCTATCCTTTTCACGATTTTCTTCCTACTTATCTTGCATTATGTAAAATGAAAAGCTATATTAGCAGAATGCATAATATATATTTGATGTCTTGGAAACTATTCTTAATAGTCAAAGGCTATTTGAGTGGAAAATTATATAGGAAAAACAACTTAAGTTTTGAGTTAAACGGTTAGGATTCTGGTGAGATTTTAGAACATTACATTTTTCAAACTAAAGATAATAACTTGTCTAATATGGTGTCTTGAATGGTTCCAGCAAGCCGCAATTATTTTGATGGCTTAGATTTCCCTCAAATGATAATGTTGTTTGCAGAAAGTATAACATTACGCAGGACTTATCAGTGGGAGAACTAGTGTTTAGTGGTTATTTCTGTCAGTCTTGTGTGTAAACGGGCTTGGGAATTTACTTATGTTTCAAAGTAGGAGTTAGTAAGTTGTAATGGGATTTAGTACATGCTATATATTTTGCATCTTTAATTTATCCCTTTTGCACCTCTTAATGATGTTATGATTTTGACCGGGAATTATTTCAATATATTATTGTTGCCTCATATGCATTTATTCCTTCTTTCAACTTTCAAGACTTATGATCTTTAACACAAGTTTTCTAACGGTATATATATGGTGACTTTGTTTTAGTCCTCAATAGTACCTAGCTTTACCTTCGAAGTTATCTAGGGTTGACATGATATATTGTGTAGTATTTATCTATGGAAGCTGCTGAACGATTTAAACCAAATTGATGCCCTCATAAATAATCTAGCTTGTACTAAGACTGTTCATGTTCTCAGAGAAATGAGTATGCTAGCAGATTTCCTTGCTAAGCAAGGATGTAATAGGAATGATCATTTATGGATTCTGCTAGACAGGGTATTCTTTTAACTGCATGTTTTTCCGTACAAGAGAGGGGTGTTCTAAATAAAACTGAGTTAACATGTAGAAACTTCAAAAGCTGAGTGAATAACAAAACTAACACAAAAACGAGAGTGTGTGAGTTGGTTACAGTTACTTTGGGGTTGAAAGCATATACTTTTTTAAGGTGGTTCAAGCTATATTTAATTATCCTTGTTTGATTTGCACAGGAGAGTCTTGATGCAGATAGAAATCATCATGAAAATACTGATAATGTCAGTGTTGACAATTCCATGCCTAATCTAATTCACTCTCCTAATGGAAGAACTGAGGCTCCATGGGCTTGAAAGTTGTGCTGATCGAGCATATATGGTTTCTGTTTAATTTAGTTTATTTTTTGAAAGTTCTTTCCATACTTCAAACACACACTGTTGCTGTATTTGGTGCTATAACGATGAACATTTCTAATGCAACGTACCGGTATGTGAGTGCTGATTTTATCCTTAGATTATTTCTCATCGCTTCGAGGGAGTGATATTTATCAATTTATAGTTTTTTTTTCAGATACAGGTGTTTAGCTAAGATACACATGTTAGATCTTCACCAGAACTTCATTCCAAACTAAACCAAGTTTAATATCTTCCTTTCCTCCTTCGCATATCAAATAAAATTGAGTCACAATTTAAGGGGTAATAGAAACATAAAGGCTCATTTGGGGCTAAGTTTGGATAAATAACTCAACTATATTCTAATGTCAATAACTTCTTAACATATAAGTGCTTATTTATAAAAGGCTTAATTCCATTTTGGGCCCCTGATCTTTTAAAAATGAGCGATCGGGGCCCCCCGTGTTTAAACGTAGCGGTCAGGCTCCCTGATGTCTCTAAAACGTGCGATCCAAGCCCTTCCGTCTGTTTCCGTTAGTTGACTAAACAGAGCTTCATTTCTCATTCTTCTACTCAATAACAACAATTAAACACAAATCTAATTACTCTTCTTCTTTTTTTTCATTATCTCATCTTCTCCCACCATACAAAATCAACAAAACCCATGGAAGAAGATGCATGATTGTCTCTATTCCAAAAAATTACCCAAATCCAGAAATTATCGAAATGCTTAAACTTCAAATCAAAATCAATTTTCCTACAAAATCAATTTCTGGGCTTCCTACAAATTACCCACCACCAGCTTTTCGTTCTTCTTCTCCCTCTCTCATCCGCACCTTCCATCAAAATCAATTTCTGGGCTTCCTACAAAATCTTCTTCTTTTTCTTCAGATCCGCACCACCACACCACACCTTTTCCACCATACCATCACTTTTCCTTTCACCTCCCACAACCTGAGCTCGTTGCTGCCACCGCGCCATCTCCACCGCTTTCCTTCCCTTCGTTCTATGTTGAACCCCTCTCTTCAGCTTCCTTTAGCTTCTCCTCAACAAACCCACCCCCACCCACCTGCAACCGCCACCCAACCAACCAGAGGAGAGAGCGAGATCGAGAGAGAGAGGGCGAGATCCAGAGGAGAGCTCGAGATCCAGAGCGAGATCGAGAGAGAGAGAGAGAGAGAGAGAGAACGAGTCTGAGAGATTTGGGGTTGTGGGGTGAGGTGAGGTTGAGGGAGCCATGGAAGCCATGGAAGGAGGAAGGAGGAAGATGAAAGAAGAAGAAAGAAGAAGAAGCGTGAAAGAGGGAGAGAGAGGGTCGAGTATGAGAGAGAGGACTGAGTCTTTTTCATTTTTATTATTATTAACTTTCAATATTTTATTTTTTTTATTAGAAATTAAATAAATGCCACGTCAGCATTCCGTTTGGTCAACAGACGGAACCTAACGGAAGGGCGTTAATCGCACGTTTTAGAAACGTCAGGGACCTTGACCACACGTTTTATACACGGGGGGTGCAGATCGCACATTTATGAAACATCAGGGGCCCAAAGTGGAATTAAGCCTTTATAAAATCATTTGAAAAGACTATTGATAGATTTCAAAGAGTTTATATGTATCTTTAAGTGCTTATGGATCATGAGCTATTTCATAAGTTTAGGGCGTGCTTTGTAAAAAAATTAGTTGAATGTTTATGTCAATAAACGTTTATTGCGTAAAAGTTTATCCACAAGATGAAATTTATTGAAATATGTTAAAAATGTTACAAGTAAGCACTTTTTTATAAGCTAATATGAACAACTCATAAACATGTCATAAGCTATTTATGTAAATTCTCTCAAACACGTGTATAAATGTTTATACTATATGATAAGCTCTTCCAAACGGGTTCAGCCAACCAGCTATAAGTGTTTACACTATAAGATAAGTTCTAAAAACACTATTAGTTGATTATATATTAATATCTAGTTATTTTCGCGACATGGACCAGCGGATTGGTGGTGGTGGGATCATTCGAGACCACAATGGCCGTTGGGTGGTGGGATGTTTCTTTGGGAACACCGGATATAGTGCGTTTAAGGCGGAAGCGGTAGCGCTACGGGAGGTACTCAGTCTAGCGTGGGATCGAGGCTTTCGGAGAGTCATCTGTGAGGTTGACTGTGGTGCACTTGTGACCTCCTTAGCGGATGAAGCAGCTGTTCAGTTACACTCGGATTTCCTAGTGTTGTATACCATCAAGCAGATGTTGAGGTGAGATTGGGAGGTGAAGCTTAGTTGTATTCATCGGGAGAGCAATGCGGTAGCGGATCACTTGGCAAGGCGGGGGGCAGCTGTTAGTTCCTCAGGGTCCTGGATCATTGATGTCCGCGACCCTGATGTGGAGTACCTTATGTTGAAGGACTCTTTGTCAGTTCCTTAGTTTTATTTTGCTGGTAGTTTTCCGATGTATCAAAAAAAATATATGATAAACTAGATAATAATTATATTTTTTATTTCAACCACCTGGAAGAGAAAACCATAAGCCCAAATGTGAGAATTTTTTTAATTGGGCCACTTTATGAGCCCAGTTCGAACTGTTGCAACAGAGCAAAAAAAAAATTCACACCAGAAGAACAAGAAGGAATGAGAATGCAGAAGCCACACCACACCAACGTTGTCTTTTTCATTCGAGTGTGTTCTTTCTTTCTCTCTGGTGATTGATTTTCCAGAAGAAGCTAAACCCCTTTATCCATCCCTGAAAGCTTCTTCAATCGGAGCGCAAGAACACGATGTCTGCTCGATTGGTGAAGAGGATTCTGAACGAGCAACAACACCTTCCTCATCAACTTAGCGAAGAAGAAGAAGAAGATGATGATGATAATGAAAACGGCTCTACTTTTGTCAACCCCTTTGATCTCCTCAACGACCATGATTCTGAACCCGAACCCCAGGTGCTTAAAATCTCACCTTTTTTCTTTGTTTGGATTGTGAAGCTATTGGGTTTATGCAGCATTACCCTTTATTTTTCCCTTTCTCAATTTCATTAGTGGTTGTGTTTTGCCTTTGATATTAAGCTCTAAGGAGATTTGATTAGCCCAAAATTCTAACTTGGCCTTTGGAATTGGAAATAGATCAGAATCAAACAATAAGCCTGTGGAATTTGTATACAAGTTCAAGATAACTTTTTTTTCTTTGTTCTTTTGTGAATAAAATGTCATTACTATTTATTATAAGAGAACTTTTTGGTGTTGTGTTGATTTTACTATAAAATTTTCTTGGGTGTTTAGCTTAAAATCAATGCTTGGATTCTTGTTCATACAAAATAAGGTATTTACTAGGTAGTATGAATGCTCATTGCTCATTTGGACTTGTAATGTTTAGCTCTCAATAGATGATTTGGCTATTTTATTGCAGGAAGATGAGTCGACATCGGCCAATGAAACATTGGTGACATCTTCATTGAAAGATTCTGCTCAGATTTCAACATCCAATCCAAAGTCAAAGAAAAAGAAGAAGAAGAAGAATAAAAACAAGGATAATGCTGTTGCCAGTAAAACGGGAGGTGAAAAAGAGTTGGACTTGATCCTAGAGGATTTATCTCTGAATGCTAGCCCTTCAGCTGAGCAGCATATATCTGCTGAAGCCAAAGCAGTGAATGCCAAAGACAAAAACAGATATGTTAAACAGAACTCCATCTCCATATTACAAGTGGATCCTAAATATTTGAATGCTGAAAATGAGCTGAGAAGAATATTTGGATCTAAGGTTGTGAAATCGTTTGAGACTAGCAATCAAGCCAGCAGTTCTAGGCAGATTCGAGGGGTGAGGCGTGGACGCCATAATCTTAAAAAGACTGTTCTTGTCACTCCAGCAAGCAATTGGGTCCAATGTGATGATTCTTTGTCAATGGAATTTCTGGAAACAAAGAATGGATATAACTACTTCAGGTAAGGAACTAAGTGTCATTCTTATTTAGTTGATTGGCTGCTTTTTTCCTCTTAACACCACCCTCTCTGTATGCATCTAAGATTGCATATGTTAAAGGCTAAGGACTTAGTTATCTTATCTTCAAATGTGTGATGTGTCCTACTAATGAATCATAAACACCTCCCATAAAAAGAAACACATAAAAGAATATATTGTGTCCATTGGGGGGGGGGGAGGGAAGAATAAAATATATAACAGGTATTAGAACAATATATATGGGATAAATGCTGAGGTTCCAGTTTATGTACTGACCTTCAATAATAAAAGTACCTAAGGGTGAGCTGTGAAAAGTAAAAAGGTGTAGGCGGGGGGGGGGAGCTGTTCTTATCCGCCATTAACAACCCTGGATAAGAATAGATATGTTAAAGGCAGATTGTTATTGTAACTAGCTGATAATTACTGAGTAGAATGGCCAGTTAGTTAATGGGAGTTACAGTTAAAGGGAGTGAGAGATTGAGTAAGGAGAGGCTATAAATAGGAGGGACTGCGGAATGGGTAAGGTATCCAGATTTTAATCAAAGTCTTCTGGGGAGAGTCCTGGTCTCTTGAATACCAGGGAATTTGTGCAGTTTCATAACATTCTTTCAATCAAATACAATTTTTCCTTGTTGTTCATTGATTGTACCTACCAATTGACATAAGAGCTCCATCCATGAGCTGTGGGTATAATTGAGAGCAAATGGCTGGCAAGAAAATGGAAGGATTCAGGATTTGCTCACTGGCACCATAAGTGAGGAAGGGAATTCTTGACCTTCTTGGAGAGATGAAGAAAGAGAGATTGGAGGAAATATATCGAGAAGCACAAGCGGGAGCGTGAAGTTTTCTTTAGACAGGGAACCAATCTGGTAGAAATATCGAAGGAGGCAGTGGAGAAAATAATCGATCGACAGGCTTGACTCAACAAGGACGTGGATGTGTTGCTGCCCATATATTGTTGCACACACTTCTGATTGTTATTGGCAGTGAAGGGAACTATCTGTTATGGGCTATCAGTTTAAAGAGCCTAGCCTCTAGAACTTATGACACCCTGCTACAAAAGGACTCTTTCACAGGTATGGGAACATTTCCCAACTTTATCATACCTCTGGAGTTATGGGTTCAAGAGGAAGTTGAAGTGGGCCTTCTTCAAAAGCTAATGGTTTCTAAAGGTCAACATTGGCCCAAGATTTTTGAATCTATTCTCTTGAGGCTTAGAGTGGAGCTCATGGAAGATGATAGTGGCAGTGATGGCCTTGTTTCTATTGTAGCACTAAAGCTGGTCTCCAAGACCTTGAGTTCCAATATGCTTAGTTTGAAATTCTGATAGGAACCTTGTCTCTAGGAAGGGCAAGGATCACTCTAAGGTTTACAAGCGTAGGGGTAAAGTGGGGATAAACATTAGTCCCACTACCTCAGGAGAGTAGGGTAACTAATTGTGAGCTGGCAGATTCCCTTTGCAGAGAATCAGGCCAGGTGGTGTGTATAAACACCAAAGGAAGAGAGAGAGAGAGAAGGCTAGAATTGGATTAGTCTTGGACTAGGAGAGAATTGAAGCACTCTCGAATTTGCCTCTGCTATCACTGTTATTTCCTTTCTTTCTGTACTGTTTCTACACTGATTCTTGGTGATTTCACCAGAATCCTAGTAAATAATACAAGTTCCTTCTGTTCATTCTTCATCTTTCTCTGAATACCTATCATTGGTATCAGAGCTCCCGATCCAAAGGGAGCTTTGTATGACCTTCACCCGCGCACAAATGGAGAACCGTATGGAGAGCGTTGAGAAGAACGTCTCTGAGATGATGACTGTTGTCGACGAGCTCCGACAGCTGATGCTCCAACAGACGCGACGCCGGAGCAGGGGCAGATCTAAAACACCCCGTCGCCGTCACCGCTCTGGAAGTCAGCACTCGTCGATCTCTGACGATGACTCTCGTAGCTCCCGATCTGTTTCGCTGCGACACGAGGATGCTTCCCCGAGGAGGCATATTCGCACTGGAAGGAAGATCGATCTCCCTTTGTTCAATGGGGATGATGCTTACGGGTGGATCGTTCGGGTCGAGCGATTCTTCCGACTCAACGAAGTTGACGATACTGAGAAAGTGCGACTCCTGGTGGTAGCCATGGAGGAACGTGCTCTGAATGGTTCCAATGGTGGGAAGAACAGACCCCGGAACGCACTTGGGAAGCGTTCAAGGAGGCTCTGGTTCGAAGGTTCCAACCCGGGTTAGTGCAGAACCCGTTTGGACCATTGTTGAGCATCAAACAATCCGGAAGCGTGATGGAGTACCGTGAATGATTCGAGATGGTCGTAGCACCGTTGCGACACACCGACCGAGATATCATCAAGGGAATCTTCCTTAATGGCCTCAAGGAAGAAATCAGGGCAGAGCTGAAGTTGTACAGATCTGGAAAACTGGAGGAGATCATGGACCGCGCGCTGTTACTGGAAGAGAAAAATCTGGCTATGCGCAACAGCAAGGGCGGAGATGAGGACAAGCGAGGATGGAAGGAAAAAGGATTATCCTCGAGCAAAGCACATCAGACTTGGATAGATGGGAACAAGTGGAAGAGCCAATATGCAGGATCTACCACTGCAGAGAAAGCAAGTGCAGAAAAAAGCTCTACTAAAGCTAAAACAGGGGAGAATAAGGGACAAGAGAAGAAGTGGACTGGGGGCTAGAGGTTGTCTCAATCTGAGCTCCAGGATCGTAGCAGGAAGGGCCTATGCTTCAAGTGTGGAGAAAAGTGGAACAGGGAGCATGTATGCAAAATGAAGCACTACCAATTCGTGTTGATGGAGACGGTAGATGAAGAGGAAGAAGAAGAAGAGGGACAATTCTTTGAAGCTGAATCTGAACTTGTTGTAGAACACAAAACCTTACTCTTATCCCTCAAGAGCAAGGAAGGCATCAGCACCAGTAGATCCTTCAAGCTACAAGGTCAACTGGGTCAGAGGGAAAAAGCAAGGTCAATCCTCATACTCATAGACTGTGGTGCCACAAGCAATTTTATATCACAGGGACTGGTCAAAGAGATGATGTTACCCATCACTGAGACTGTGACCTATGAAGTGGAGATTGGTAATGGAGATAAGATTCAGAATCAGGGGGTTTGCAAGGACCTACAATTGCTAGTGCAAGGGTTGAGTTTGACCCAGCAATTTTATGTCCTGGAATTGGGTGGAACAGATTTAGTATTGGGCATGGAATGGTTATCAAGTCTAGGGGATATAAAGGCAAATTTCAGAGAATTAACTTTGCAATGGCAGGTTGAAGGACAGAAAATGATGCTAAGAGGGGACCCCTCTTTAAGCTGTACTCAAACTTCACTGAAGGCTTTATGCAAAGCCTTGCAAAACAAGGGAGAAGGGTTCTATGTGACCTGTGAAAATCCACTGATGGATACAGAAGATGAGCAGGGAATCTCAGATGACATGGCTGCAATTCTAGCAGAATTCCCAGAGGTTCTTCAGGGGTCTCAAGGACTGCCACCAAGAAGGGATTGTGACCATGCTATAGCCTTAAAAGAAGGGGCTACCATCCCTAATATCAAGCCTTACAGATGCCCTTATTATCAAAAGAATGAGATAGAGAAGTTGGTAAAAGACATGCTGAATTCTGGAGTCATCAGAACTAGCAACAATCCCTATAGTAGCCCTGTAATTTTGGTGAAGAAAAAGGATAGGGGCTGGAGATTCTGTGTAGATTATAGAGCCCTGAACAAAATGACAATCCCAAACAAATTCCCAATCCCTGTGATTGAGGAGCTACTTGATGAGTTGGGAACAACTCAAGTATTCTCCAAGCTGGACCTTAAGTCTGGATATCACCAAGTAAGGATGCAAGACCAAGACATTCCTAAAACTGCATTCAGGACACACGAGGGCCACTATGAGTATGTGGTCATGCCCTTCGGGCTAACCAATGCACCTTCCACCTTCCAAGCTTTAATGAATCAGGTGCTCAAGCCATACTTAAGGAGGTTTGCCCTTGTCTTCTTCGATGACATTCTCATCTATAGCCAAGATGAAGAAGCACACAAAGAGCATTTGAGACAAGTCTTGCAACTGCTCAAGGAAAACCAGCTAGTAGTAAATCAGAAGAAATGCTCCTTTGGGAAGAAACAATTAGGATATCTAGGCCACATAATTTCTGGTCAAGGAGTAGCTGCAGATCCAAGCAAAATCAAAGACATGATTGATTGGGACCTAAGGATTTGAAAAGTCTTGGGGGATTTCTTGGACTGACAGGTTATTACAGAAAATTTGTCAGGGGATACAGCAAGATGGCACTACCTCTTACTCAACTCTTGAAGAAGGATAACTTCAAGTGGGACCAAGCAGCCACTGAAGCCTTTGAGAAGCTGAAGGTGGCCATGACTATCTTACCTGTACTGGCAGCTCCAAATTTTGACAAACAATTTGTGATAGAGGCTGATGCATTAGGCAAGGGAATTGGGGCTGTACTCGTGCCAGAAGGAAGGCCAGTAGCTTACATGAGTAAGATTCTCTCTGATAGGAATCAGAACAAGTCTGTATATGAAAGGGAACTAATGGCCATTGTGATAGTTGTACAGAAGTGGAGACCCTATCTATTAGGTAGGAGCTTTGTGATACACACAGACCAAAAGAGCCTCAAATACTTGACTGAACAGAGGATAATGGGTGAGGATCAAGAGAAGTGGATCACCAAGTTGATGGGATACAATTTC
This sequence comes from Lotus japonicus, assembly GCF_012489685.1. Classification (NCBI taxonomy): domain Eukaryota; kingdom Viridiplantae; phylum Streptophyta; class Magnoliopsida; order Fabales; family Fabaceae; genus Lotus; species Lotus japonicus. The sequence goes on along the minus strand of NC_080043.1, from coordinate 80,931,334 downwards.
ACCATTAAATATAAACCTGGGATAGAGAACAAGGCTGCTGATGCTCTATCCAGGAAATTTAACTTTTCTGCTCTATCTACTGCACAGTGCCAACTGCCAAGAGTGGGAAGGAATAGAGGAAGAATTACTCCAAGATGCCAAGTACATCTGATGTAGCGCGGCTGGCTGCGCGCTTCGACGATGATGTCGCTCGTCGAATGAGCCCGATCGGATTTTAGCCCATCTAATCAGTCTCGGGCCCGCAAAACAAAATCTAAGTATTTTATTAGGATTTTATTTATTAGGATCTTTAATTTTCAATTAAGATCTTTTAGGATATTATTTATTTTTTGTTAGAAACTTATTTATTTCAATTAGGATCTTTTATTTTCAATTAGGATCTTTCAAGATCTTATTTCTTTTTGGTTAGGATTTTCTTTCTTTTCCTATTTAAGCAATTGTAAGGCATAGCCTATTCAGTTTTGATTGATAATAAAATTTAAGAGTTTTCTCTTCTTCTCTGGTGGATTCCAGTGTATTTTCTAGGGTTTTAGCGCTTGCTAATTTCCTTTCTGGTGGATTCCAGAAACCTTTTCCTTAGGATTTGCGCTTGCAATCCTAGTACGACTTCCGCTGCATCAAGTGGCATCAGAGCAGGCTTTCTCCTGTCTCCTTTCTTTGCTTGATCAACCATGGAAGATCAACCATTGACCAAAGCAGACCTGAAGGATGTTACCGCGGCTCTTACCGCGGCCCTAACTGCTATGACACAACAGATGACAGAACAGATGACACAACAGATGGCGACGTTAATGACGCCTTTAACTGACAGCATCAACAACATGAACCAGCGAAGAGACGGGGGAAGAGTACCGCGTAGGGTTCCGCACGGTGGCAACAACGGTCATGCCATTATTACGGAAAATTCAAGTTCTGAAGGAGATGAAGCTGATGAAGAAGAAATAGTTGACCAAGGGAATCAGAATCATAACCGGGACTACCGAGTGAAAGCTGATATTCCATTGTTCTACGGAACTATGGGAGTGGAGGAGTTTCTAGACTGGCAGATTGATGTTGACAGATTTTTCGACGTCATGGGCGTCCCCGAGAATAAGCAAGTCAAGATGGTGGCAATCAGGCTGAAGAGTACTGCTGCTGTGTGGTGGGATAAGCTTGTTATCCAGAGGCAGAGACAGAGAAAAGGGCCAGTCAGAACTTGGCGAAGAATGAAACAATTGATGATGGAGCGATTTCTACCAGAAGATTACGAGCAGATTCTTTATAAGATGTATATCGATTGTGAGCAAGGAAAGAAGTCTGTGACGGAGTATACAACTGAGTTCTTACGTCTTTCTGAGCGTAACGAACTGGGAGAATCTGAAAATCAGAAGGTGGCTCGATACATCAGTGGCTTAAAGGGTTCTTTGCAGGAGAAGATGGGTTTGCAAACTGTGTGGACTGTGGCTGAAGCATCCAGTCTAGCTTTGAAGGCTGAATTGATAGAGAAGTCCCCTCGAAATTTCCCATCTTTCCGAAGATACTCTCCCCAAAACAACATCGAGTCAGCATGCGATAAGGAAAAGAGCCCAACAACCAAGGATCCCAATTCAGGAAACAAAGGAGCCAACAGTTCTAGCGGTGTGCAACAGAGCAAGACACCCAACCAGAAACCAACTAATCCTTATGCGAGACCGGCAATTGATAAGTGTTTTCGTTGTGGGGGGCAAGGTCATCGATCCAATGTTTGTCCTTCTAGGAGAACCGCCGCCATTCTGAATGAGGAGACTGAGGAGGAAGAGGAGAACAATGACTATGAAGGGGTTGAGTTTGCTGAAGAGGAGTCTGAGGAAAGAGTAAACTTTGTGCTCTTGAGGATCCTGCTATCATCCAAAGAAGAAAGTCAAAGGAAGAATTTGTTTCGATCACACTGTTCTGTTAAGAACAAGGTGTGTAACTTGATCGTGGACAACGGCAGCACTGAGAATTTGGTTTCCCAAAAGCTGGTAGAGTACTTGAAGCTGACAACAGAGCCTCATGAGAAACCGTACACCTTGGGGTGGGTGAGTAAAGGGCCACATGTGAAAGTTTCACAGACTTGCAAGGTACCTATTTCCATTGGGAAGCACTACAGAGAGGAGGTATTGTGTGACGTTTTGAGTATGGATGTTTGTCATATTTTACTTGGGCGGCCTTGGATGTATGATACTGATACTACATACAAAGGAAGGGATAATGTGATGTTGTTTACATGGGGAACACACAAAATTGCTATGGCTCCTGTTTTGCACTTTGACAAGGGTCCAGTAGAAAAGAAGTCCAGTTTCTTGGTGATGACACAGAATGAATAGGAGCTTGATGAGGATGTAAAAGAAACTAAATGCTTCTGTCCAGTGGTAATTAAAGGATTGATGAGCGTTGTCAAAGAGGAACCGATAATTCCAGAAGAGGTCCTAGAGATTCTAGAGGACTTTAAAGAGCTGACTGCAGATGAGCTACCCAACGAGTTGCCTCCGATGCGAGATATTCAGCACCACATTGATCTGATTCCGGGGTCTAGCTTGCCAAATCTTCCTCACTACAGGATGAGCCCGAAAGAGAATGAAATCTTAAGGGAGCAGATTGAAGACTTGCTGAAGAAAGGATTCATTCGTGAGAGCATGAGCCCATGTGCTGTACCAGTCCTCCTTGTCCCTAAGAAAGGAGGTCAGTGGCGAATGTGTGTTGATAGTAGAGCCATCAATAAGATAACTATCAAGTATCGATTCCCAATTCCCCGTTTGGAAGATATGCTTGATGAATTAGCTGGTTCTAAGGTGTTTTCAAAGATAGACTTGCGTAGTGGCTATCACCAGATCAGAATCAGGCCTGGAGATGAGTGGAAGACAGCTTTCAAGAGCAAGGATGGATTGTATGAGTGGTTGGTGATGCCTTTCGGGTTATCAAATGCCCCCAGCACCTTCATGAGGTTGATGAATCAGGTTCTGCGTCCATTTATTGGTTCTTTTGTGGTTGTTTACTTTGATGATATTCTGATTTATAGTAAGAACAAGAAAGAACACCTGGAGCATGTGAAGCAGGTGTTGCAAGTTTTACAGGAGAACCAGTTATACATTAATATGAAAAAGTGTACATTTAGCACCAACAAATTACTCTTCCTAGGTTTTATTGTTGGAGAAGAAGGGATTCATGTTGACGAAGAGAAGGTGAGTGCAATCCGGGATTGGCCCACACCAAAGTCAGTAACTGAAGTACGCAGTTTTCATGGTTTGGCTACTTTTTATAGGAGGTTTATCAGAGATTTCAGCACTATCACTGCACCTATCACTGAATGTCTAAAGAAAGGAAAGTTCAAATGGGGATTTGAACAGGAGCAAAGTTTTGGCCTGATTAAGGAGAAATTATGCTCTGCACCGGTGCTAGCACTCCCTGATTTTGATAAAGTGTTCCAAGTTGAATGTGATGCTAGTGGAGTTGGCATAGGAGCGGTGTTGTCTCAAGAGAAGAGACCGGTGGCCTTTTTCAGCGAGAAGTTGAGTGATGCTCGCCAGAAGTGGAGCACTTATGACCAGGAGTTCTATGCAGTCTTTAGAGCTCTACGCCAGTGGGAACATTACCTAATTCAGAGAGAGTTCATTCTGTTTACTGACCACCAAGCTTTGAAGTTTCTTCACAGCCAGAAAGTGATAAACAAGATGCATGCTCGGTGGGTGAGTTTCTTACAGAAGTTTCCTTTTATTATTCAGCATAAATCGGGAGCTCTTAACAAGGTAGCAGATGCGTTGAGTAGGAGAGCTTCCTTGCTAATTACTTTAGCGCAGGAGATCGTAGGCTTTGAGTGCCTTAAAGAGCTGTATGAAGGTGATGTTGACTTCAAGGAATTATGGGCCAAGTGTAGTGGTAAGCATCCTTCGGCAGATTATCATATCCGTGATGGCTATCTTTTTAAAGGGGATCAGCTGTGCATCCCTTGCTCCTCTTTAAGGGAAAAGTTGATCCGAGATTTACATGGTGGCGGACTCAGCGGTCACTTGGGCAGAGACAAGACCATTGCTAGCCTGGAAGAGAGGTATTATTGGCCACACTTAAGGAGGGACGTTGGTACTATAGTCAAGAGGTGTTACACTTGTCAGGTTTCTAAAGGTCAGTCACAAAACACTGGTCTTTATATGCCTTTGCCTATTCCTGATGATATCTGGCAAGATTTGGCTATGGATTTCGTGTTGGGCTTGCCTCGTACACAACGAGGTGTGGATTCTGTGTTTGTTGTTGTAGACAGATTCTCCAAGATGACGCACTTCATTGCCTGTAAGAAGACTGCTGATGCGTCCAACATAGCCAAACTGTTCTTCAGGGAGGTGGTGCGCCTTCACGGGGTTCCTACGTCGATTACTTCAGACAGGGACACCAAATTTCTCAGTCATTTCTGGGTTACTCTTTGGAGGTTATTTGGAACAGCGCTGAACCGAAGTTCTACGGCACATCCACAGACTGATGGACAAACTGAGGTAACCAATAGGACTTTGGGAAATATGATTCGGAGTATTTGCAGGGATAAACCGAAGCAGTGGGATCTAGCTCTTCCACAGGTGGAATTTGCTTATAACAGTGTTGTGCACTCAGCTACCGGAAAGTCACCTTTTTCTCTCGTTTACACTTCTGTGCCCAGACATGTGGTGGATTTGTTACAATTGCCTAAAGCACCTGGGGTTAGTGCAGCGGCTGAGACAATGGCTAAGGAGATTGTGACTGTTAAAGAAGCTGTAAAGGCCCGGTTGGAGGCTACTGGAATGAAGAACAAGGCTGCCGTCGACAAACGCAGGAGAGCTAAAGTTTTCAATGTGGGAGACGATGTGATGGTGTTCTTACGGAAGGAGAGGTTCCCAGTTGGTACTTACAACAAGTTGAAGCCACGCAAGTATGGTCCATTCAAGGTGATTCGAAAGGTCAATGACAATGCTTATGTGGTGGCTCTCCCAGATGACATGAATATCTCAAATACTTTCAACGTAGCTGACATCTATGAGTATCAGGAAGATGCGGCCCTTTATCACGATGAGAACTCGGGGTCGAGTTCCTCAGGGGTGGAGGAGACTGATGTAGCGCGGCTGGCTGCGCGCTTCGACGATGATGTCGCTCGTCGAATGAGCCCGATCGGATTTTAGCCCATCTAATCAGTCTCGGGCCCGCAAAACAAAATCTAAGTATTTTATTAGGATTTTATTTATTAGGATCTTTAATTTTCAATTAAGATCTTTTAGGATATTATTTATTTTTTGTTAGAAACTTATTTATTTCAATTAGGATCTTTTATTTTCAATTAGGATCTTTCAAGATCTTATTTCTTTTTGGTTAGGATTTTCTTTCTTTTCCTATTTAAGCAATTGTAAGGCATAGCCTATTCAGTTTTGATTGATAATAAAATTTAAGAGTTTTCTCTTCTTCTCTGGTGGATTCCAGTGTATTTTCTAGGGTTTTAGCGCTTGCTAATTTCCTTTCTGGTGGATTCCAGAAACCTTTTCCTTAGGATTTGCGCTTGCAATCCTAGTACGACTTCCGCTGCATCAACATCACTATTATCCAAACTCTACTCACTAATCCAGAGTCACAAGGAGACTTTGAGTATAGAAAGGGACTCTTATACTTTAAGGGCAGAATGGTGATTCCTAAAACATCCTCAAGGATACCTAAGATATTAGAAGAATTTCACAATTCAGCAGTGGGAGGGCATGCTGGCAATTTCAGAACCATGAAGAGAATTTCTTCTCTATTTTACTGGGAAAACATGAGGTCAGAGATTCAGCATTATGTCCAGAGTTGTGAGGTATGCCAGAGGAACAAGTACCAAGCTCTAAGTCCTGCAGGCCTACTTCAACCCTTGCCTATTCCTTCACAAATCTGGGCAGATATTAGCATGGATTTTATAGGTGGCCTGCCTAGGTCCATGGGAAAGGATACCATACTAGTGGTGGTTGACAGACTCACCAAGTTTGCCCACTTCATAGCCCTGTCACACCCTTATTCTGCTAAAACTATGGCAGAAAGTTTCACTCAAGAGGTGGTCAGGTTACACGGCTTTCCTAAAACTATTGTGTCAGATAGGGATAGTGTGTTCCTAAGCTCATTCTGGTCAGAACTCTTCAAGCTAGCAGGAACCAAATTAAAATATAGCACAACCTACCATCCACAAACAGATGGCCAGACTGAAGTGGTCAACAGATGTGTGGAAACTTATTTGAGGTGTCTCACAGGGAGTAAACCGAAGCTGTGGCCTAAGTGGTTAGGATGGGCTGAGTATTGGTACAATACCAATTACCACTCTTCACTCAAATCTACTCCTTACAAGGCTCTTTATGGCCAGGACCCTCCTGCTATAGTTAGAGGTGATGTGACCTCCACAACAGTAGCAGAGGTTACCAGATTAACTGCTGAAAGGAACAACATGCTAGAGGAGCTGAAAGCAAACTTGACACAAGCTCAGAATCAAATGAAGCAACAAGCCAATAAGCATAGAAGGAATGTCCAGTTTGAATTAGGGGATCAAGTCTATCTGAAGATACAACCCTACAAACTCCAGACCCTAGCTAAAAGAACCAATCAAAAACTCAGTCCTAGGTATTATGGCCCATTTGAAGTGATTGGAAAGATCAGCCCTGTGGCCTACAAATTGCAGCTACAAGAAGGGTGTTTGGTTCATCCAGTCTTCCACATATCTCTATTGAAGAAATCCTTGGCTCCTACAGTTCAGGTGCAACCTTTACCCCATTGTTTATCTGAAGAGTGGGAGCTACAAGTTGAGCCAGCAGCTGTTCTGGACTCCAGACTTAACCCCTTTGGGGAAACCGAACTCTTAGTCAGCTGGAAGAACCTCCCTGATTTTGAGAATTCCTGGGACAACACCTTGAGGACAAGGTGTTTTTTCCAGGGGGGAGTGATGATAGGAACCTTGTCTCTAGGAAGGGCAAGGATCACTCTAAGGTTTACAAGCGTAGGGGTAAAGTGGGGATAAACATTAGTCCCACTACCTCAGGAGAGTAGGGTAACTAATTGTGAGCTGGCAGATTCCCTTTGCAGAGAATCAGGCCAGGTGGTGTGTATAAACACCAAAGGAAGAGAGAGAGAGAGTAGGCTAGAATTGGATTAGTCTTGGACTAGGAGAGAATTGAAGCACTCTCGAATTTGCCTCTGCTATCACTGTTATTTCCTTTCTTTCTGTACTGTTTCTACACTGATTCTTGGTGATTTCACCAGAATCCTAGTAAATAATACAAGTTCCTTCTGTTCATTCTTCATCTTTCTCTGAATACCTATCAAATTCAGATGCTTGTTGAATCATTAGCTAGTTATGGAAGCGGTTACCAAACTGACACCGCACTTAAGGCAGCCAATCTACGCTCAAGTTGCATTCCTTCTCTCCCACCTTGAGGATAAGGTGGATCTTTGATGGGGATGGTATTATAATAATAGATATGTTAAAGGGGGGTTGTTATTGTGACTAGCTGATAGTTAGTTAAAGGGAGTGAGAGATTGAGTGAGGAGAGGCCATCTTTCGAATACCAGGGAATTTGTGAAGTTTCATAGCATTCTTTCAACTAAATACGGTTTTTCTTTGTTGTTCATTGTTGGTACCTATCAATATAGCATTGTGCCTGATTGTTTTTTTTTATCACTCATACACCCATATTCAGTTCTTGATTTTTTTTTCTTTTTTATTGATGGGCATGCGTCATTGAGTCTATTTGTTTGGACTTTTGGGTTTAACAAGAGTCTCAACTTGCTGGTTTATCATTTTGTGGTTTACTTGTGAAGTTAAAAATTGAATATGTCTATTGCACTTCATATTATGATTTCCTATTTTAACCTGTATGGTTAAAGAACATTGAGGTGTGCGTGATAAATAATAATATCTCTTTGTAACCCTTCAAATACTATTAATTTTCCCCTTCTTTTTTTCTCACAATGTAGATATGTACATTCATCATCCTACTCCCAATCTCAGAGAGCATTTGAAGCTGCCAAGGCAATTAATGACATAAATGGTGTAGCGAGCATATTACAGTACCGTCCTTATCATATAGATTCCCTTCTAACAATGGCAGAATATTTCAAGGTATTGGGTGAACAACAGATGTCCGCAGATTCCATTGCTAGGTGTCTATATGCCCTTGAATGTGCGTGGAATCCGATGTTCACCCCACTGCAGGGAAATTGCCAACTGAAGTACGGACATGATACAAACAAACCTATATTCACAGCTCTTTTTACTCACATGAAAAATTTGGACAGGCGTGGCTGTCATAGATCTGCGTTAGAGGTCTGCAAATTGTTGCTTTCACTAGATGCTGATGATCCCATGGGGGCTATTTTCTGCATGGACTACTTTGCTTTAAGGTCTGAAGAGTATGCATGGTTGGAAAAGTTTTCTGAAGATTATAAAAGTGATAACTCCATTTGGTTGTTTCCGAACTTTTCTTATTCCCTTGCCATTTGTCGGTTTTACCTTGAGCGTGAGGCCTCCAAAGATGCTTGTATTGATTCTGACAAGGCTTCTTCATCTGATCTTATGAAACAAGCATTGATGCTTCATCCTTCAGTCATAAAGAAGCTAGTAACAAAAGTACCTTTGAAAGAGCGCATATGGACAGATATTCTCAAGCACACCTTTTTCCTATCAGATCAAACTGGAAGTCCATCTCAAGATCACTTGATTAGTATATATGTTGAAAGAAATTATCTTATATGGAGGCTTCCTGATCTGCAGAAACTGCTAAGTGGCGCTGCAAAACTTGTGATTGAAACCCTGGAGAGTAATAAAAGCGAACTTACGGATTGGGCTTGTGTCAGAAAAGAAGTATTTTCATCTGAGAAAAATGAGTAAGTGATTCGTTTTCTCTTCTGATTTTATTTATTCATTTTTTGTTTGATCTAAAATTTGCTTGTTTAAAAAATTCCTTGTTTGCTTGCTTGTCTATTTGTTTTAATATATATGTGTGCTGCTTTACAAAGTCTAAACCACCTTCCATTTAGTTTTCAGATGAATGAGTTTATTTTCTTCAAAACTTGGTGCAAATTATTTCATTTTGGAATGAGCAATAGGTAGCTGCTGACAATTTGAAATTATGAATAAGAACTTGCTGCAATGTACTGATAACCACACAAGTGACCAAATAGCTGACTTATAATTATGTGATGAAGTTGCATGGAATGGAGTTTTTCCTAAGCCTGCTCATCTCATGCCATGGGAAAAACACAATTAAGGGAAAGAGAGTAACACATTGAATTTTAGGGCCTGCTTGGTTTGAGAAAATGTAAATTTAATTTTCATTTCTGTTTTCAATTTTAATTTAAAAAATGACACCTTATTTTTGTGTTGTTTACTGTTTTCAGAAATTTGCTCAGGAAATATTGGGCAAAAAAAGTTATTTTCACTCTTTTCTTTACAAATATTTGAAAACACGAAATAAAATGAAAGCAAGGTGGCATACATGCATTTATTTTTATTTTTATCTAACATAGGTATCCTCGATGGGAGACAATCCGATCAGAGCCCTGGACATCCACATTCTCGTGGAGCTAGCTCTCCCAGCATTGACCATTGACATTCTTGTAGTTAAATGTGAAAGCAGAAAACATTTGTTCAAACTCAACTGGCAGACCCTTGTTCCTTATGGAACTGAGGATGCTGCTGTTCATTTACTTGTGTATCCTACTTTCATGTATGTGATATGACAGCACTGTTTTAACAGGCATTGATCTTTAAGCAATTCTACTTACAATCTTTTGTAATTTTCAGGTATGGGCATTTATTGGTATCTGATTTCTCTGATTCAGTGTCATCAATTCCACCGGAAAATCTACAACAGTTCATGGGGGTTCCTGGAATGAGGGAGGCTATGCAGGACGAGAACCAGTTTGCTAATCTGCCTGGCAATGGCCATGCTCCTCCTCGCGAGGTTGCAAATAGGAATGCACTCGCTGTCTTGTTTGAGTCGATGCTGCCGTGGGTTACTTATGAGGATATGGAGGATGATGGGCCTGATGATGATCATGGCCACAGGCAAGAGAATCAGTGATACTGGATTCAACTTGGCCTTCCTTCTCTTCTAAAGGCCTTTTTTTGTGGGGTGTGTTGAACACTTGAACTAAATGATGAGATGTTTTACTTGTACAGAGCGACACCTAGGGAGCTTTGGTACCTTATGTTATAATTTTGATCTTTGTCTGGAAACTCTAGATGCATAAAAATTACCATATAATTCTGAGGGGTAGTTTTAGGGATATTGAGGTCAAATGTTGCACTTTTGTCCGTTATGAATTTTCACTTTGATTTGCTTCTGAACTTTCTTGAACAGTTATTTAATCATGTATTGTCTTGTCCCATATTAGCTTAACTATGATACTAACTACTTGAAAGGCCAAATTCTCTTATATGATACAATAACACAATTGGATGATAGTGTAAAAGAAGGAAACATTGGATAAAAGTTCATTATCATTGGATTTACTTTTAATCCTTCCAAAATCACTTATTTTCCAAACATGAAAACCTAATGGGTTTCCGCACTTAAAACACTTTTATAGGATTATAATGTTATTTGTTTGTTGGGTTAGGGCCCAGTTTGAAATAACTTATTTGAACTTATCTTATAGAATAAGTGCTTATGCAAGTGTATGAGAAAACTTATGTAAATAACATATGACTTACTATAAACCGTTTTGAACTTCTTTTCATAAATCGTTCATATTAGCTCATGAAAAAACACACATACCTACCAATAATATATTTTGAGCTTTATTTCAATAACCTTCTCTAATGAGCTTATGAGCAATCAATAAGCACTTATTGTCATTAATGTTTAATTAAGTTGATTACTCAAACTCGCCCTAGAACACGCACTGCATTGCACAACATTCTAGACTCTATCATGCCTATAATTATTTCTCCATGGCAAGCTTTTTTCCAAACTAAATGCAGAAAAGCTATTTAGTACGCTGGCCTAGCCAGGCATGCTGCTGAAGAATTAAAAATGCTCAAGCATGGCACTGTGACATTCTTTTTTTACCTTCTTTCCCCGGAAATCCAGTGGGTTGGGGCAGGTTAGCCCTTAAACACAATAGAAGAAGCAGTGAGGGAAGTAGGGGACCGCGTTTGGGATCAAAGTTTATAAGGTAAAGTTGTCATGTGTGAGAGTTCTAACATATCATTAGTGCCACAACCATACGTTGCAAGCATCATTACAACATTGGTAATCATTATTCTGCATTATTGACACTAAATTTGTAGTCTTTTGGATTCGCTAAGCCTCTCTCTGATGTGCCCATCTGTCCATCCTCACTCACTTCTCTACCTCCCTAATCTCAACAAGGTATTATATTATAGTCATAATTACTCATCAAATTAAAGGACTTGAATAACTTAGTATTGGCCTATTGGGTCCATAGAATCACCTTATCATTGAGTAGGATAATGGATGATCTAATTGATCCCTAGCCTAGGTTGTATGTGGGGAGCCACGAGCAGAAAGTGCATTATGTTGATCTTCTTGCATTAACACTTTTGATTTGGGGTTGTGTTTTTTATTGATTCCCTCTTTAGGAGAGGCAAATTTATATAAGTTGAGTTAGACAACTTAATCAATGATAAATAAATTAGCATATAACACAAAGATTATGCATTGGTTTGTGGTTTAATTTGACGATAAGTACTGAGTGCATGTTTAGTTTGCTTAGAGCTAACGCAAACATGATTTCACGTATCTCAATATTCTAACGAAGAAATAAAAATTTGTTGTGTTGAGTTTAATGTGGATCAGAACCATGATTTTAACATGTTAACTTCAACTTGATTCAACGAATCACTAACACCAACTATTTCTCATAATTCACCTATAAAATGGAAGTTATTTAGAACTCTCCAACACACACAAACACAAGTACACAACAGTACAGGATCAAAACAGGGGAAGACAGACAGACAAATACTCAATGTCTCACGATCGCAATGTGAAGAACGCTGTAATAGCACTCTTGGTTCCTCTTCCCTCCATTCTCTTCTACCTCTCACTCCTCAACCACTATGATTCATCACTCGCCACTGAATCTGACCCAAGTTTCCAGTCTTCTTGGTCAACTTTATGGGCATGGTGCTATCACCACCCTCTGCTATTAGCCAATGCTCTCTTCTTCTTCAACGTCAATGTCCTCTTCTGGGTCATCGGCCAAATCCAATCTAGTCACTGGGTACATACACACATACAACTCCCACACTTCACTCACATTCACATTTTCTTTTCTGGGTTCCTTCAAAGTAAACATGTTTTACTGTTAGTGATGGTGCAGATGATTGATCCTTATTGGACAGTGATTCCTGTTATGCTTGCTCATTACTATGCAACTCACCCTTTGGCTCACTATGATTGGTGGAGGTCCAGGATTGTGATCTTGTTGACTTGGGTGTGGAGTATCAGGCTCACTCATAACTATTTCAGGCGTGAGAAATGGCAATGGGGTGCTAGGGAGGATTGGCGTTTCACAGAGATGAGCCAACAGTATGGAAAACAATGGTGGTGGGTTTCCTTCTTTGCTGTCTATGTCTCCCAGCAGGTATTTTTTTTCTTGTTTTTCCCTTTCATGGGTGTTTAAAGAAACCCCCTCAACCTGTTTGATGAATTGCCTGTGTGGTTTAATTGTTGTGCCATTGAAATGGATTTTTTTTTGGTAATGTGTTCATATGCTATGTCAAGTGTGCAAGGGGCGGGCCGCAGAGCGATTTTAGGGGTATTATTGTAATCTAGATCATTAGTATTCATATATATGCTTGTAACATTGAAACCGTAATTATTGTATTCAAAACGAATTAATAAACGGAACTATAGCTGCTTTATAGTTACAGACGTAGGCAATTTGGCCGAACTGCGTGACCAAAGCTTTCGTGTGTTTCTCTCTACTCTAATCTGTATATGCGTTGATGTTCTAAGCGTGTTTCTCTAATTTGCAGATGTTTTTGATTGGGTTGTCCCTTCCCTTATATGTTATCCACTCTGTCAATCAACCTTTGAGCATCTGGGACTTGGTAGCTATTGTTGTCTGTTTATGTGGCATTGTCATGGCATATTTTGCTGATACACAGCTCCATGACTTTATGAGTAGAAACAACAAGCTAAAAGGGCTTGGTAAACCCTTGGTCCCTGTCCTTGACAATGGCTTGTGGTATTACTGTCGGCATCCCAATTACGTTGGTGAGCAGTTGTGGTGGTGGGGACTGGTTGTGTTTGCATGGAGCCTCGGATATGGATGGACCTTTATTGGAGCATTGGTTAACACCCTGTGTTTGGCTTACGTGACTCGACTTGTGGAGGACCGAATGTTGAAGCAGGAAAGTAGGGCAGAGGCGTTTAGGTTGTATCAGAAGACAACTTCAGTGTGGATACCTTGGTTCAAGTCCTCTCCTTCAGGATTAAGTTCAGTGAAAAATAAGAATGCTTGATGTTTTTCTTTGTTCATTGGTTGGTTTTGTAAAATTATCATCTTGGTATTTTTTTTTTAAGTGTTGTATTTTTTCTTGTTAATTTAATGGAATCATGAATTGTATGTGTTCTAGACATGTAGGTTTGCTGTGATATTGTATAAAATCTTTATGCATCTGCTGCATTTGGAGCTATATAATACATGATATGTCAAAGCTTCCTAAAGGAATAAGATATCTTTTTGAATCCAGCTTATCATCTTTGAAATCATAGTTTGAGTGATGGCTTGTGTAGTTGAAGCAGTATATTTGGCGATGGACATTTTTTGTAGTCCTTCTATTAGTTAAGATTCTTTCTGTTCATGGGAAAGCTTAAAACTACATATAAATATTTTACAGCAGAACTTTAATAATAGTTAGAAGCTATGCTATTTGAAGATCAAGATCTCGTTTTGTAAACTAGAAAATCATTTGGATGTTTTGACATGGTTACACATTGATATCAAGTGAATGCCTACATCCCTAACCTTGATAAATTGGCATGACTTGTGATTACCACTATAATATCTTCCTTTCCATAATAATTAAGTGAAACAAATACGATATACTTGTTATATTCTAAGAAAACCATCTAGTGTTGGAAACAGATATATCACTAAATCCAACTAAATTTTCCAGTGTTGGGATCTTCATTGTGTGTAGTCCTTTAGAACTCTTGGATACCTTCAGGCAAACTTGGGGTGTCAATGTGTCATATTATCTTCAGAACCTCGATCATATAGTAAGTGTTTGACAAAGTACTATATATGACTGCATGCCACAGTGCATATTTCAGAACTCAGAAGGGTTCAGTTTTAGTTTATGAAATGTTTGCTGCTCAGGCTAGCTGGTTCATGAATTAGACCAAATGCAAATACACAAATTACCGTCTTGTGTTATCCTAACAGAAGTTGTTGTATATTTGACATTGTACAATAACTAAAAATTACGTTTATGACTCACGAGTGTAGTGAGTGATCAATTTTGGGATACTGTTGTGCAGGTCCATTGATGGCAAGTAAAACTAAATCAATGTGAGTTAATCTGCCTATTAATGGTAACATTTTACTAACACAGATTTTTTCAAATAAATGGGTATTAAATGTGTATGTGTGGGTAGTTAAGATTTGATTTGGAAACCTCACCTGTGAACTCTCAGATGCATTTATTCATTGTCTTATCACTGTCATGAATCATCAAACAGTAGCACTTGTGAATGTCGGTCAATAGTACTACTTACATATATTAAATATGATATGACTAGGTCACTACAACACTCAACCTTTATTAAATTTTTCCTTCGAAATGAACTTTTTTTTAATCTTGAATTATCAATTATGACTATAATACGTAGAGTATTAATTTTTCCTGACCTTAACTTAAAGATGACGAACACATAAAAATAAAAATAAAACATTTAATATATGCTTACTATTAAATTAAGAGGGATTTACTGATTTGGGTAGTGAATGAATAAATGTTCATGTGCACTGTGCAGTGTGCCTGCAGGAATATCCTTTTTCAGTTGCCAGTTGGCAAATTGCGTTGAATCAATTGCTCTGAACAACTTAATTAACACGATCCAGAGACAAAGACATGTCCAAGATTTGTTTCTTGTTCCTTGTTCACACTTCACATTACTATTATCAGTTATCACTATGCAAGTCTAATGCAATTAATTATTTATATATATATATATAGCCTACTTTGTCGTTTTCCTTTCTCCTAGAAACACATCAATGAAACTGGTTTAATCAACATTCAACAACAAGATAAAAGATAAGACTATACTTTTGATAAGACTATACTTTTGCTTTCCAAGTCTCTCCACTCAAACTTGGAGTACCTTCTTGCCACTTTCTTCAGCTTCAGCATCCATAGCCGTCCAAGAGGAACGTTTTCTATTAAAGTTCACATTCTGATTGTTCTTTGGCACCCAAATTCCCACAACAGTGATAATCCTGAGTAAAAGAAACAATTTTGGCACCAAGAGGAAAATGGGTTTGGATTTCATGGTTTTCATGTTGTTTGTCTTATGGTTTTGTTCGGTTCCTATGTGTGTCTTGGGGGAGAAACAATCTTTCCCACCACTGCAACAGAACCAGAAGCTTCAGTTTGGAGAAAATGGAGAATTCAAGATATTGCAGGTTGCAGACATGCACTATGCAGATGGCAAGACCACACTTTGCTTGGATGTGCTCACTTCCCAGAATGCTACTTGTTCTGACCTTAACACCACTGCTTTCATTCACAGGATGATTCTTGCTGAGAAGCCCGATCTTATTGTCTTCACTGGTATTCCATACTTGTCCTCTTTTTAGCTCCTTGTTTTCATTTCTTTCTGATTGCAACTTTTTGTTTACTGCCTTTAGGAAAAAAAATGAACTTTTTCCCTTCATTCTTTCATGTGTAAATGTTTCTCCTTTTTTGGTAACAATATTTGATATTTGACACCCCAGTAATTTGATATTATAGTCACTGTGAAGAATATGTCAACATGTTTTGTTACTAGGGAAACTAAAACATCTCTTAACAATCAATAATAAAGGGCATGTTGTTGTTCCAAATACTTGTTACTGGATGGAAATGAAATGAATTTGTGTTAGCACTATACTATTTTGGAGCCTGTAATTTCATTTAACTGTATTATTTGCAATTTTGCACATCTATGCAAGTTACCATCAGGGTTGTTAATGGTGGATAGCGTAGTAGCGTAGCGGTAAGCCCAAAAAACACTATTTTGAGTGCTATTGCGGCGCTATAGTGACAAATAGCAGTGAGTAGTGGAGTAGTAGTGAAACCCCAGGGCGCTACGCTATAGCGCTATGGTGCGCTATTAACAAGCCTGGTTACCATTACAAGTTTCTTAGATTCTTGATATATGAGATAACATTTTGTGCATATTTATTTTGTGGTGTGACAGGGGATAATATCTTTGGGTTTGATTCCTCGAATTCGGCTAAATCAATGGATGCTGCATTTGCTCCTGCAATTGCATCAAACATTCCTTGGGTAGCTGTTCTAGGCAACCATGACCAGGAAGGATCCCTCTCTAGGGAAGGTGTGATGAAACATATTGTTGGGATGAAAAACACTTTAGCTAAACTCAATCCTGCAGAAGCACACGTCATTGATGGTTTTGGGAACTATAACTTGGAGGTTGGAGGAGTTAAAGGCACTGATTTTGAAAATAAATCGGTGCTCAATCTGTACTTTCTAGATAGTGGAGATTATTCCAAAGTTCCTTCAAT
Organism: Lotus japonicus; assembly: GCF_012489685.1. Classification (NCBI taxonomy): domain Eukaryota; kingdom Viridiplantae; phylum Streptophyta; class Magnoliopsida; order Fabales; family Fabaceae; genus Lotus; species Lotus japonicus. Next base: position 80,914,603 of record NC_080043.1, on the reverse strand, counting down.
TCCTGGTTATGATTGGATCAAGCCATCCCAGCAACTTTGGTTCGAGAGAACTTCTGCAAAGCTTCAGGTACTGTCTCATCTGTTCCATTCTCTAATGTAGCTGTCTTGCACTTACAATAAATTTGATTCCTAATATCAGCTAAATACGTGTTTAGATCAGCGTTGTCATAATTGATTTTGGTAAAAGAGTAGAAAGTGAGGTGATTTATGTTTGGATACATTTATGTGAAAACTGATTTCTATAGAATAATATTGTGAAATCTAATTATAAAATCTCAAAATTGATTATGTCTACCACATAAGCTAATCTTTCTAGCTTCTTTGCAAAAATTGATTTTAAGATTAAAATCAATTCTTTAAATCGATTGTCTACAAGTGATTCTAGTCAATGAGATTTGATTCTAACGCTCCCCTATTTCTCTTTATTATTTGACATCTTCTTATGAATGGAAGTTTCTGTGGATCCTCACTAAACTTGTGGCTTATTTTTCAGTTCTTTCCATTTTTAATACTTGGATTGACCGATTGACTATTTTTAATTCTGCAGAAAGCATACATAAATGGACCAGTTCATCAGAAAAAACCTGCACCTGGTCTTGCATACTTCCACATCCCACTACCGGAATATGCTAGTTTTGACTCATCAAACTTCACAGGTCAGAAACTGGAACCAGATGGCGATGGAATTAGCTCTGCTTCTGTGAACTCTGGCTTCTTCACAACCTTGGTTGCAGCAGGAGATGTGAAGGCAGTTTTCACTGGCCATGATCACCTCAATGACTTCTGCGGGAAGCTAATGGGTATACAACTTTGTTATGCCGGGGGGTTCGGATACCATGCTTATGGAAAAGCTGGATGGCCTAGGAGAGCTAGAGTGGTGGTGGCTAGCTTGGAGAAGACAGACAAAGGCACCTGGGGAGATGTCAACTCAATAAAATCGTGGAAACGCCTCGATGATCAACATCTTACTGGAATTGATGGTGAAGTCCTATGGAGCAAGAGCTTTGGAGGTAATATATCCTGTAGTAATAGTTTAATACTTACAATACTCTTTTGCTTGTTCTTAAATTTTGTTGTACACTGAAAACAAAAGAATCTGTAGAATATAAGAGATGCATGTTGGTCACAAACAAAATCTGACAAGATAATGGTAAGTTAAAAAAATAATTGAAGAATAAATTTTGAAGAAAGAAACATTTGGGGTGGATATTTGCTAAGCATGATGATAACGAAAATCATAATGTTTTACGGGATGAAAAGACATAGAAGAATATTCTGTTGTAAAATAAAAGCTTTGGTGGAAATTCGGAAAACAATATTAAAAGTATAATCTTAAGTTAAAAGCATGTTAGTGAGGTAGAGCAAACTATACTTGGATCAAGTTGAATGTAAGAAGATATGTTGCATTTGTATTGTATCTCTTCCTTTTTGGATTCTGAAATATTTAAATTTGAAGGCCCTGGTGGTGCAGAGAGGGAAGAGAAGAACTAAATAACCGATTTGCACACAAGAGCAAAATCACAAGTGTGGTTTCAAGAGTGAAAGTTCATGAATTAAATAGGACATGTTGGGAAAGAAAGATTATGCCAAATGTAGGATAATAACTGAGCAATTGCTATATAGGATTGGAATTTCTTTTAAGGAAATCTTCCATGGAACTTTTTATATTCTGAGGAAACTTACAGATAATACACAAAAGAATAGAACTGACCTCCAATTTGGTTTGTATTAGAGTTCGCCTGCTCAAAGATCCAACATTAGTCCTAAATAACATCTCCCACTTCTTCCCTATCTATGGGAATGCCTCAACGTTCAATGTTATTTGAATGTTTTATGTCAGCTCTTATTTATTTTACATATGTCAGACACTAGCAATTGCATCTTGTTACATAATTCTTCTTTTTCTATTTCATGTTAACTCCTTGGATTCATTGTTTATTTTGGTTTTGATGACAGCAAACCCTGGCAAATAACGAAGTAACCTTCGCACTTGACAAATTGAAAGTACTGCAAACACTGGTATCCCCATGAAGGTTATTTATTTTGGAACTTGAAATGAGTTGGTTTACAGTAAATTTTTATTCATGGTATCAGATATTCTTTGATACACATATTATGTAATTTGATACTGCAATAGAAGGTAGCTTGTAAAAGAGTAAAAAGAAGGAAATGAAAGTTCATTAACAGTTGAAGTCAAAGTGATGGCATGCTGTGCAATTGCCATTATTCAAACAAGTACATGCTTTTGAGTTGGGAATGAATTAGGTGGTAATTGTTTATATTTGAGACCCAAATATTGTCAGAAGTTATTTAAATGACTAATATGGTCATACTTTGGGATAATTTTTTTTTTTCAAGGAACTAATGTGGTGATACTATTAAGAGTACTCATATATTTTCCCCTGAATTTTCTTCGTAAAATTATGAGTTGGACATCATGGACAAAGAGGAGAACACCGAGCAAAATGAAAATTTAACAGGTTATATAACAAGGCATCTAGTATCCCCTGCGCTAGTTACCATCAGATAATTATAGCATTCCTATCATCCATGCAAAAATGTGATTTCTCCCTGGATTTACATTTTCCAAACCATCTAAACTTAAATAGGTATTTGTACATTGAACAATCCATCTGTGCATGACATAGAAGAAGCCAGTTTACAACTTTTCATCAACATAAACACTCCTCCCTAAAAACATCAAACCCTTACAACATAGTAAAACAGGTTCAACATTGTTTCTCCAAGGCTTGCAATCTTAGAGTTGTTCCAACCCTTCTCACTTGGGAGTGAAAGCCTGAAGTTGCAATTGGAAAAGTCAGCACAAATAGCTCCATAATAATAAACAGAAGTCAAAGTATGCAATCATGAACTAGCACTTGCAGTTTAATAGAACTTACAGCAAAAACAGTGGCATGGCCAGGATCAGCAAGGTGGGCAAAGAGGTTGTCAATAGGACCAGTGCCAGTGTAAATGTGCTGGAACCAAGCACCCATCACAGCCAACATGGCTAGTCTCCCATTCTTGATCTCCTTTGTTCTCAACTCCTTGAGCTTCTGAGGAGAACCACTTCCCCAACCAAGTGGGTCAAACCAAAGCCCACCTGGGTACCCAACATCTGTTCCTGTGAGCTTGTTGTTGGGGAAGATAGGGTCAGTGTTGACAGAGCCTGGCTTGAGGATGTCAGCCCACCTTCTACCCTCAGCCCAGCCAATGAAAATGAGCTCAACTATGAAGAGGGTGGTGGTGTCTGTGAAATACTCCTGCTCTCCAGCAGTGTACCATGAAGGGGTGTTCAGGATACCAATCTTTGTTAGAAATTCTGGGATGAAAATGCCAGCAGCACCCAACATTGCCCATCTGCAGTGGACAAGCTCTGCTTGGACATTCCATCTCAGGCTCTCCGGATCAGATGCTGTTGAATCAAAACACCACTTTTATGGTTAATTAATTGAACTCTCACTAAGGAAACTTCAGAATCAATTCTGAATAGTGTAAAATCAACTCTGGATGACAAAAAAGATGTTTGGGAGAGTTGATTTTGAGGCTAGAAGCTAGAAAGAGTAGCTTCTGCGTCGAAAATACCCAATTCTGAGATTTTACAATTAGATTTCACAACATTACTCTACAAAAACCATTTTTTTTATAAATGATTCCAAACATAGATCACTTCATTTTAACTCCCTACTATAGTACCATACGCAATTTTACTAGAATCAATTTTGTCCATAATTAGTTCTGCTAACGTAAGTACTATACTGTTGTCCCCGAAAGATAGCTCAAGTGGTAAGAGTTAGAGACACAACGGATGGGTGGGATGAAGGGTGAAAGATCCAGGGTTTGACCCTGAGGAGGACTAATTTACTAACATTACTTACAACTAACATTTGCCTATAAAAAAAATTACTATACTAGAAGTGATTCAGTGGCAACAAATTTGAATACTGATAGCTTAGTTACTTACAAAGACCAAGAGGATCAAACCCAAAATCTCCTGGGAGACTGCCATCAAGCCATGGAGGAGGGGTGCTTCCTGGGAACCACAGAGGCCTATCAGGTTCAGCTGCTGCACACACTGTAGTGGTGGATCTTGCCCCAACTGGTGCTGTAAAGGTGTTCACCTTCAGCTTCCTTCCACTAAGGAAAGCTTTTGTAGTTCCCAAGGGTGATCCATTCTTCTGGGAGCTGCATGATGCAAGTTCATTGTTTATTTTGTTAAAATTTTGCTTAGTACTGGCTTGTATTTCAATGAATGATTAAATCAAGGTTCACATAAGTATACATTAACTCAAGGTTCACACTTCACACCATTTTAACTAGGCCAATACATGAAACTTTGACATTGTTTACATCAATGGTACGTAAATACAAGCACATGGTGTGCACATAGAAACTTGCCTTGGGGTAGAGATTGCAAGAGTTGCAATGGCAGAGGAAGCACACGCTGAAGCCATGAAAGGCCTTCACCTCGAGAGACAGTAATACGGTGTGGCTTAGTGAGTTTTTTTGCTGATGTGTGTTTGTGATCGAATGATGAATGGGAAAGAGAATGCGATTTTGTTAATGTATACAAGGTTCTTATCTTAAAGGATAGGAGTGTGAATTAGATGTTTGATGGAGAGTTGCCATGTGGCATGCAGAATCTTAGAGGATAGGTTTGCCTGAAAAAATCAGAATCTGGTGGTTCACATAGACACCAAGTGTTTGTGGCTTCCATCCTTCGCCCTAGTGGCACCACAAATAGTAAAAAAGATTCTTGTGTGTTAATTCATAATTGCCACAACCACAACAATGCAATGAGCCATTTTGTGGGAACTATTGATCTTAGCAGCTGCAAATTCTTCTCTAACAAAACTGTAGTATAAACTAAGTTCAAAACTTCAAATAGTGTTCACATCTACCTAAACCCAGTCCAAAACCTGATTTTCTTTCATTTCTAATGACTTATTAACTTTATTGCACCCTCTTAAAGTTAACAAGTAATAACTCAAGTATAAAAGTCTCACATAGAAATGATTAGCAAAGTGATAGCATTTTATAAGCGAGAGAACTAATATTCCCAATGCCTTATTAGTTTTGGTGAATAATGTGGTGTCTAATTCACTTGTTATTTGTTATTGTTAGTCTAATGTGAAGATCTTTCAGAGTTTTATGCCTCTTACGGCCCAACGCTTATATGATAACATGAAAATGATTGACCTTTTCTTTTTCCTTTTATTTATAAAGTATTTCTAGTGCTTGTTGAGGGCAATTAAGAATTTAAGATGACAATTAAATTTGAACATGCAGTATTTACCTAGATTCGCCTTGGATGGATTTAGAGTCTATATAATTTATTGCTAGAAAACTAGAAAGTATGAAAAACGAAAAACATGACTATTATTGTTGTTGCAAGTGGATTGAGGGATTTGTGGGAGTGAGGGGTTGTTATTCGCCAGGTTTGAGTTTGAAATTAAAGAAGAGAGTAGTCATCATTATTTATTTCAACAAATGAGATGAGCTAAATAACCAACCCTAAATATCAACCATCCTCCCAAAAAACAAAGTAGAGGGAGGTAGGGAGAGAGAGAGGTGATATGTTGCGGTGATGACATTTTGGTAGGGATGAAGGGGATTTCAGTTTGGCTTCCCCATGTAAGCTCCTCGCTCTCCATGAAGGAGGCATATCTGGATATAATGGTGGTTGAGTTCCGGCAACGAAGGCGACATACACGGTGAAGGGGTAGTAGAGGCTGCCCGTGACCAAGTGAGATAGTTCAGTTGGCAACACATACTGAGTGTCTTGGAAGAACTCTTGAGTTTGATCACCCACACAATAGACTATGGGGGAGGGATGAAGAGTCTTAATTGTGGCTAAATCTCGAATCTGACGACATCCAAAGCAGTGACGAATCCATAAATTTTTTGTTGTAAGGGCAAAACACACATGAAAATTTAGAATGTTAAAGATATAATAATAATACTATTAAAAATTTGAATTCATATCATAATTGTTTTCTACAAACTTTTATATTTTGAAGTATAGTTCTCTAGAAGCTATTACTAGGATGATAACATGAAATTCTTGACCTTAAACTATGATTATTATGAAGTTTTTATGAAACAAATTTTATAAAACATTTTTTCATTGACGAACCCAAAATTTTATCAAGTACTTAAGATTGAGAAGAAAATTATTGCCCTAATATTGATTTTCTTGAGAAACTTTTCAATTGCAAAAATAACATAACTGTAATTAGTTTCATACTCCTAAAAATATTAATTTAATGGAATAAGGAATAGAATAACTCTTATAATATTTTTTATTAACTCATATAATTGTAAGTTTTGTTATGCTGCAACTAATTTATTTTTAAAAATTAGTCATGATGAATGGTGATATATAAATGGTGATATATATAGACATCCACCATCTATAAATTAACCTCACACAACTATTGAGTGTTGAATGAAAGAAGAAAAATGGTTGGGGATTTGGAGTTGGGTTTATCTTGTGAGCCATGATATAACCATTCGACAAAAGAAATGAGAATGAAAGAATGGTGTAATATCTGATGGACATCACTCAAGATTCAAGAAACACTAAATAAAAAAATACCCAATTTTTGGACAAATGTTTCACCTTTAAGCAACGTGGGACATAAGTGAGTACAATTTTTATAAAATGGATGATCAAAAACCATACTTTTATTACTCAAATTTAGTGAGAGAATTTTTTATCAAAAGAGTCATAAAAAACCACATAATTTTACTACTCAATTTTTTTTCTAATGTATTTTTCCAAATTCAAGTGAGGGCACTTGCCCTCATACTCCCCTACTTGCTTATGTCCTTGATCCAAAGGGTGATCGAGTACCAGATGTCTATACAAAAAAAACTACTTTAATATTATAATAAATGAGAGATAAAATAAAAGACAGTAATTTTAATTAGGGTAACCAAACACAAATTAGCTTAAATCCTAATTTTTTTTATAATTTAAGAGTTATACAAATATGAACCGTTGGATTTATCCAACATTCACAAAGCTTGGTGCTGAAGGCTGTGTAGGGTTTAATTCCGGGAGAGGTTCCGCTTCCAAAAGCCCTACTCAGCCGAACCGCCATTCTTCTTCAACCCTTTTCTCCTGATTCGAAAAACCCTAATCTCGCTCCAATGGGGGGAAAGAGGAAGAAGAACGATGATTCAATCATGGACGACGGGGATGAAGGTTCGAGAAAGAGAACCAAATCAAAGGAACCAAAGCAGAAGGACCAGGTGCTTCCTTCCATGATCAAGAACAAGGAGAAGAGATCGGAGTTGCACGCCAAGCTCAAGCGCCAGAAGAAGCTCGACAAGCGCGCTAAGGCTCAGGCTCGAGATGCTGATGTCAAGCGAGCTCTCGAGCTCGGTGAGGAGGTTAATCTCATTCTCCTTATCGTAATCTGAATAATTTTGAATGGTTCCTTGTTGTTTCGTTTGGTGATTTGTGATTGATTTTGTGTTTTATTGTGTTGTTGATTGTTGCAGCCGCCGGAGAAGAAGGTCCCTCGTACCATTGAGAACACTAGGGAATTGGATGAGACCATTTGCAAGCCTGATGACGAAGAGGTTTATTGTTTTTCAACTTTAATTATGCACTAAATATTGTTGGAAAATAGTACTAGGTTTCTGTTGTTGGTTAAGATTGTATTTCAATGTTCTGAATTGTGATTGCAGAATATGAGTTAGTTACCGGTGCAATGATTAACATCCTTAGTTTAAGGTTGTATATTAAGAAAAACTATGCATCCGATGGAATCACATATGAGGCTAGTTCTACATTTATACCAATCAATGTGCTAATAATCTAATGGCAAAGAAGGGGAATGTGTACAAACTATGGAATTTGCTAACAAAATGAATGTTATTTGTGTGTGTGGATTACTAGTTCTTAATGAGGGACTTCTGTTTAGTACTTTTAATTCGCTGGCAGTGTTGCTTCTAATTGATTTTTTCTATTACTGATATTGATTGACTAATGAAGTCTTTTTGTTTACAGTTGTTTGCTGGAAATGATGCTGATGAATTCAGTTCAGTTTTGAATAAAAAACAAACTCCCAAGATATTAATCACCACTTGCCGCTTCAACTCTACAGTATGTTTCCTATATGGCATGCCATTGTTTGTAATCTCAAGTTTGTCTTAAGCACATTTGAAGCACAGACCCTTTCCTAGTTAGTTTGCTTTCTGCAATTTTTTTTGGCACTCTTAGGAGTAGAATTGAGTCAGGAAATTGTGTCTTCTTTATTATACTAAAATGTTTCCATCTTTTGATTGAAACATGACTTGATCAGAGGGGACCTGCTTTTATATCAGAACTGCTTACGGTTATACCAAATTCACAATATTTGAAGAGAGGAACCTATGATTTAAAAAAGGTAATGGGTGTCCTTTCGCCATGTGAGTGAAAAGCATGCAGTTTAATTTGCTTGAACTTTTCTTTCTAATTTGCATCTTGGGCTGCAGATTGTAGAATATGCAAAGAAAAAGGACTTCACTTCTCTTCTAGTTGTTCACACCAATCGCAGGGAACCAGGTTGGTGGAGTCTTCCATGAAAATCCTATGTAGATTTTTTCAGATATTTTCATGCCTTTGGCTTTAGATTTTACTATTTCAGGCATGACTTCCATATAAGTTTTTAATTATTTTCCCTTATGAATTGCAGATGCACTCTTAGTCATTGGCTTACCTGATGGACCTACTGCTCATTTCAAACTCTCAAAGCTTGTTTTACGCAAGGATATTAAGGTTTGATGTTTTATATTAATAATTAGTTTATTATGATAAAAGTAATAATATAGAAGTATATCAGGTTTTCTGTTGATGTTGGTTTGGAGTAATCTGCATAATTTGCAGGAGAAAAGCAAAATAATTGCACTTATTTTGAGTCAAGTGGTGCACACCATTGGAAAACCACTTAAAATAACTTCTGCTTTTAAAAAAATCTCTCAAAACGAAATCACTTTTTCATACAAACTTATCATCACTTTTATTTTAAGCAGACACAAACAGGTGTTCTGTGTTAATGAAAAGAAAAGATTTGATTTTTTTGTTGCATGCATTTTGTGTCCCTTTGCAGAATCATGGAAAACCAACCAGTCACTTGCCTGAGCTTGTGATGAATAACTTCACAACACGTCTAGGGCACCGAATTGGAAGGTAACCTTTTTCTATTGTTCTGTGTTCCATTTGTTGTTAAACATTTATGGTGTTACTTATAATGTTTTATCTGAACATTTTGTCATATGCAGATGCTAGGTCTGTTTGAAATAGTCTTGTACTGCATGCCAATTATTACTTTTTAGGCTTAAATATGTTTTTGGCCCCTCTTAAATGTTTTTTTTGGAATACACCCTTATTTTGAAAATAATTGGGAGGTTTAAGCCCCTGCCGTCAATGTCCGTCAAAAACTGATGACGTGGCTAACAGAAGGACTAAAACCTAAGTCCCATTACATTTTTTATTAATAAAATATAATTAAATATTTTTCAAAATAGGGGTGCATTCCCAAAAAAAATATTCGCAGGGGCCTTAACCGAAGTACCCCTATTTTAGTGGGACCCAAAACATATTTAAGCCTACTTTTTATATAAGTTATTATAAAAAGAGATAAAAATGAATCTTAAGGCTATTTCCTAATTTGCTAACATTGCTTTTCATTGTCAAATATCTCTTTTGGTTCCTAGTGTTTCTATGTAATGAGGGGGTTTGTATAATAAGCCTATCACTTAGCGCTCCTTATTTATTGGTTTCTTTTCTAATAGATTGATACAGTCACTTTTCCCACAAGATCCTGAATTTAAAGGTCGGCGTGTTGTCACCTTCCACAACCAGAGAGACTTCATATTCTTCCGGCACCATCGGTATGTATCCATAGTCTTACATGGTATTGTGTTGTCATTTGTTTCTTAGTATTAGTGATTTTCGTTTCCTTATATTATATTATGTTCAACCATGTACATAAGGTACATTTTTGAAACCAAAGAAGTTAAAAAGACTGAAAAGGACAAGGATGGGAAGAGTAAGAAAGTTCCTGAGCAGGAAACTAATGTCCGTCTTCAGGTTGGTTTCAGCTCTTTTATTAGCTTTTCTTATAACCATTTCAAAACTTAATGGCTGTTACTACTGAATGTAATTCTTGTATCATATTTTAGTTGCTTTTTAGTTTTTATGCTTTCCACATTTCTTTATTGCTTTTTCTTGCGTTCCTGAATATAAGATTTAATAGGAGAATGGTACCCGAGTAGTGTCTCATACTAGTTAATAGATAATAGACCTGACCTGATGGTTCAGATAATTGTCTTCCGTGATTTAGGGTAATATTTATCCGATGGTGATATTGAAGAGAGGTTTTGTGAAGATTAAGTAATAGTTTTTTACATGAGAAATTTGTTATTAAATATTCATTACTCATATCTAGTGAGTTAACTAAAAATATGAACATGGAATTAAGGGGCTGTTTGTTTTAACTTAAGTCTAGTATAATTAAGTTTGCTAGAATTAAGTTTAAGAAAATGAATTTGTGTTTGGAAATGATATTTAAAACAGTAGAAGTTTAAAAAAATGATAGTTGTTTGGACTTAGGATAGTAAGATAGAATTACTTTTGAGGCGTAATAAACTAATAATAGATATATCATGTGGGTCTCACACTTAGATTGAATTCTTCTTCTGTTTAACGTAAGTCAAGTCTTGTCAAGTAATTTTTCCAGCGGAAAAAGCTATTAAAAAAATTGATTTTAACATCCAAATGTTATTATTTCTCAACTGGAACTATTAAAAAAACAGTCTCGAAATGTTTCCTGCATGAGAAAATAGGGATGCTTTCATTAAAGATGGATCTGCTCTCAATTTGCATTTGTTTTACATTTACCTTCACTATGATCAATTGTTTCTATTGTTGACAAGGTTTTTTATTCTTCTAACTGATTCGTTCAAGTTTTATATTAGTTGTATTTGTTCACTTTTGGTAAAACTTGCATCTGCAATAAAATTCCCTTTAAATTTGCAGGAATGTGGTCCTCGTTTCACATTGAAGTTGATTAGCCTGCAGCATGGAACATTTGACACTAAAGGTGGAGAATATGAGTGGGTTCACAAGGTATTTTACATGTTAACCAGTCCTATATTGTTTCGATACTTTGCTGACTTTGTAAAGCATTTCTCCTGTATTGTTGCTAACTGTCCTTTATTTTTCTCCTTTAGCCGGAAATGGACACCAGCAGGAGGAGGTTTTTCCTATGACCTTGTTTGGGAACATTGCATTTTGGAAGTCATTTTTGCTGGAATAGGTTTTACCTGGTGAAGAGGGTGGGTTATCTTGAAATCGTTGGAATCTTTCAACTTGTTTTTACGTAATGCTATGTATTTATTTCTCAACTTTTATTTCGGGGCTGAAGACCCATCATCTCTGTATACCAGTGATCAATTTTGACTTCATATTCATAGGTGGATAGGGAAAGATAGTATGCATCTACAATGTCAGTTCTCTATATTATCTATGTTTTAGGTTGCATTTCTTGAACATTGATGTGCTGAGGCTATGGAACTCATTAGATTATGCAGGCGTTATGTGTCTCTTACCTAGAGTGTTTAACTCCTTATTGACCAAAAAGAAAAAAGGGTTTATAATTCTACATGAGAGCCTTGAGTATTGGATCGTTAATTATCAAAGGTGCTAAAATTCCTCCACTGACTTGACAAACTCTATCAAGGCTGTTTTCAACTAGAGTCAACAATGGGGCGGGCACCGCCCTTGACCTTTTAGCTAGGGAAATTATAGGCTAAGCATGGCCAGTTCTCGATAGTCTGGCTAAGAAAGCTTTTTTATTAATCATTTCTCCCTCTAGAATATAATAGTTAAACAATTCACAAAACTTATCTGGAATGATATTTGATATAGTAAGATAATTAACAAAATAAGATAATTTTTCTTTCTCACTCTTCCTTTCACATTATATCCTATATCAAATTTTACATTTGGTATATCCATTTGTTTAACACTGTCTTGTAGACCCCCTCAACTCCTATAGGCTTCTTTCCTTACGGAAGAATAGCTAATTGACATGTATTATTTTTATCAATTGCTTAAATTTCTTCATTCATTAATTTAATATAATGATAATCATTAGTTGCTTCTTAAGCAACAACTAAGACATAATAAGTAACATCTTCGTCCTATAATCAGATCAATGTCTCATGATATGATATTACAATAAGCAGGAAGATGTGCTTTTTCAAGATGTGTTTTTTCTTGTGGATATACAAAGTGGTGCTTTAGTGCCAGTGGCTCATTATCTTTATCATCTAGCTACATTTATTCATTTATAGTCACTAAGACGAGTAATAACCAACAATGTATGTCTAGTGGTAGACAAATTATATCTTCATTAGTATGAGAATACAGGTCTGAACCTTGGAAAATCAGTTTTTGGGAGGACTGCCACAATTTCTCAAACAAATTTATATCTGCAAACGACTGGGAAAAAGTTGCTGGTAGGAGCTACAACTTTTCCTTTTCAGAACAATCCCTTCTTCCTATACTATTTTCATCAAAATAAACATCTCCATTAGTGATTACCTTTCGGGTTTTTTGGATTTCACAGTTTCTTCAGCATACCCAACAAAGTTACAATTCTAGCCCCGTCTTCAAGTTTTTCCTTTATTTTTCTTGAACATGTGCATAAGCAAAGTTCGGACTTTTACCCACTTCAATCTTCTTGTGGAGTTTCATGCTGAGGTAAAAAAGGAACGACAAGTGAAGGTGGTGAGGATAGTCAGTGACAGAGGAGAAGTCACTGTAGCATTGTGTGGGTTGGAGGCTTAGAGCTGGGAGTTGGGTTTGGGGCCTCCCCTATGGGGCTGCGCGCCCCACCCTTTTTTTTTAAACCCAAAAGTGCCCTACGGAAAGGTACTTTCCGTATTCAATTTAACTGAATACGGAAAGGTACTTTCCGTATTATATTTTGATGACTACGGAAAGGTATTTTCCGTATTTAACTCTGACAGGATTCCCCCTTTTTCCACCATTACTCCTCCCTCACCAACCTTCACCAACCCCTCACCAGCCCCCCTGAACCTCCTCAATGCCTCCAGACCACCCTCTCTCTCACCCTCTCCTACCTCACTTTCATTCCCAAGCTCTCCACCACCATCCACTCCTTCATTTCCCAAGCTCTCCACCACTACAACAAGTGTTGTAGTAGAGGTAAGTCTATGTGTTTATTTGTTGTTATTTTGTAGGATTAAGTAGTGGAAGTAGTTAGATTAAGTAGTTTAAGTAGTTAGATTAAGTAGTTTAAGTAGTTAGAAGGATGGGTTTTTGAATTCTGAGTCGTGATATAATACGGATTGTTATTTTCCGTATTGAATATGGAAAGGTACTTTCCGTATTCAGTATGGAAAGTAACAATCCGTATTCGGTATGGAAAGTATATTTTCGTATTGAGTATGGAATGTAACTTTCCGTATTCTCTTCCAGGGATGACAGATTCATTTTTCTTTGGTGAGTCACAATTGATTGAAGCTGGATTTCACAATGGTCAACCTGAAGAGGCCACTACAGAGGTGCCACCACCAGCATTTGTGCCCCCGTGTATAAGTATAGATGTCTCGCATTTATTTGCAACTGATCAGGTATTCTTTGAACATATTTTTGCATTGTTTTGAGAGTGTAATATATCAATTCTTATTATGTCTTGATCACCCTTGTAATCAATTCTTATTATTATAACAGATTTTCCCTACCCGTGATGATCTTATCAATTGGGTTCATGGAATTGCGATTGAAAATGGATATGTTACGTTGATCACAAAGTCAGATTATGGTGAGAATGGAAGCAGAAAAGCTTATGTCATGTTGGGGTGCGAGAAGCATGGTAAATATGTTCCTTATAGAGACCCTGACCTTGTTGAAGGGACGAGATCACAAAAGACAGGTTGTCCTTTTAGACTAAAAGGACGACCTAGGAAAAATGGCATAGATAGAGATTGGCGGCTAAAGGTGATGGAAGGTATACACAACCATGAACCAGCTAGGTCACTACTTGGGCACAATTTTGTTGGTCGTCTAAAACCCGGAGAGAAGGAGCAAGTGGGAAAAATGACAAGGAGTTGGGTTCCACCGAGAAAGATGTTGTTGACTTTGAAGGAAAACAATCCTTCAAACTTGACTACCATATCTCAGATTTATGGTGTTTGCAAGAGGTTAAGAAAATCCCTCCGCGGGGGATTGACAGAAATGCAACACTTGTTGAAGAAGTTGGACGGTGACAAGTATGTCCACTTTGAAAGACATGAGCCTGGATCGGAAGTCATTAGGGATGTATTTTGGGCTCATCCAAATGCTATCAAACTGTTCAACACATTTCCATATGTAGTGATTATGGATTGCACATACAAGACAAACAAATATGCAATTCCCTTGCTTGAGATTGTTGGACTGACTTCCACAGATAAGACATACTCCATAGCCTTTTGCTACATTGTTAATGAGGGCACAGATGACTACGTTTGGGCACTGGAGTGTATGAAGTCTCTATTAGCTGATCAAGCCATGTTGCCTAAGGTGATTGTTACTGACAGGGATCTTGCCTTATTGAGTGCTGCTAAGCAAAGCCTTCCTAACACTACACATTTATTATGCTTGTGGCACATCAACAAGTGTGTTTTGGCAAAGTGCAAACTCTATGTTGGCACAGATGATTTTGCTGAGTTGGTTATGATGAAGTGGGCAGAGGTGGTGGATGCTGCAACAGTTGAAGAATTTGAAGTGAAATGGATGCAATTGTTTAATATGTGCAAGGCAAAATACAGCAACTTTACCTCCTATTGTTCTACTACATGGTTGGTTCACAAGGAGAAATTCGCCAAGGCATGGACAAATCATGTGATGCACTTTGGAACAACAACAAGTAACAGGTAAAAAAATTACATGAGCTTAATTTATGCGTTGTTTGTTCATTTGATAGATTGTTGTTAATAAGATATATATTTGTTGTTTGCAGGGCTGAGGGTGCACATGCCAGTTTGAAGAAGATGTTACGGGATTGCAAGGGTGACCTGGCCACTTCATGGGATGCGTCGCATAGTTTGACATGTAATCGACATACTGAAATATTAGCATCGTTTGAGCGCAGTATTCATGTTCCCATTTTACACAAATATTAGAGGATTTGTGTCAAACAAATGCCTGCAGCTCATTGACGATGAACATATAAGAATGAAGTCCTACGGCGGATGCGATTGCTTGTTGAGAGAGACTCATGGACTACCTTGCGGTTGTGAACTTGCAGGTCACCGGTCAACCACTCTCTTGTTAATTAATTCTATTTGTTATTGAAAGTGACACTTTTGTGAACTTGCAGGTTATGAAAGAATTCCATATGAGTCAATTCATCCATTCTGGAAGAGACTGAGTTGGGAGCATGTACCTGAACCTGTTGCAGATACTACCAGCAACCATATTTGCGGCATGAACCATGGAGATATGCAACCAGAAGTTGAGGCATTGACACATTATTTCAGTTCTTTGGATACTGGAGGGCAGAGTATGGTAAGGAGGAAGCTTCAAGCGATCTATTGTCCTGAAAGCAGTTCACTTTGTACTCCTGCGGTTAAGATAAGGTCCAAGCGCACTCTTAAGGCGAATGAGAAAATACCACCTAAGAATAAAGCAATAGGATCCTTGACTCGTGATCTTTCAGGTTTTGAACATGTTGATAGGGAGATCAGAGAGGCAAAGAAGGTTTCACAACCACCAAAGAAGAAGAAGCGTGTGAAGAAGTCTGATACAAGCTATTTCATGGGTCATTTTCCAGCCTTTTTCCACCCATATATACAAACAGTTCAGAATGTTGAAGATGATGGTAACTGTGGCTATAGAGCCGTTGCTGCATTACTCGGACTACCATCAGGTGAGGAAAGTTGGTCATGGGTTAGGGCAGTGTTGATAGAAGAACTTGAACGACACAGAGGGTTGTATGATGAAATGTGGTCCAGACATGTGGTTAATGCCTTACATTCCCGACTCACTCTTCCTCCTGGTGATCCGGCTTCCGAGGATAAATGGATGCAACTGCCAGAGATGGGATACCTTGTAGCAACCAGGTTCCAAGTGGTTTTCATATCCATCTCCTCTACGGGTTGTTGGTCATACCTTCCACTAAGAGGAGAAGGTCCACCGGATGTACATCCTGTTATAGCTGTTGGTCATGTGATTAATCACTTTGTACAGGTATTTTTTGATTGAGTACACTAATATCCAATTGGTGAATTGATTTGTTGTATTTGCAAGTTATCTAATTTTATTGTTATTCTCTATAATGTAGCTCCATCTAACTCTGGACATTCTATGCCGCCAATTGCTCTCCAGTGGGAACGGTATGTTGATCCTACATCAGTAAGCTGGTGCGCCCCATATGGTACACGTTTAGGAAGATTCACATCAGAATACGAAGCTTGGCTTGTTACTTTTGGTGTTCTTCTTATTCACCAAAGCTATGTAGACATCACCTCAGATTGACACCACACTTTTGTGTGATATTCATTTGTAAACGCTCTGTAATATTAATCTGATGGGCCTTGCCTTTATGACGTTCATTTGTTGCTTTTAATAATATTAATTTGATGGTCATTGTTATATTGATGGGCCTTATTATTTTGAATCAGCATCAGGGATAATTAACATAGACAACCACTCTGTCATCAGAGTTCTGTCATTTTCATCCACCCCATCATCAGAGTCCTGTCATTTCCAACCACCCCATCATCAGAGTCCTGTCATTTCCAACCACCCCATCATCAGAGTCTTGTCATTTTCATCCACTAAATGACGAACTTGAAACCTGACATTTCTATCTACCACCAACCAACCCCAACCACACTTGTATTATCCACCAAACACCATAAATCTTTTGACCATTCTGCTATAAATCTCTCTGGGTTCTTTATTCTTCTTCATCCTTTTCTTCATGTCTTGCTTTCGAAGATAAAAAAAAACAATGGAACAAGACTGGGATGCATTAGTCCGCCGTTGCAAACGTCAAGGCAGCACTTCTAGCAGCTCTCGTCCTCTCATTCATGGGCCAGCTGGCGCCGTCCAGGCTGCCATGTATGGGCGTAGATCCAACCCTAACACACTACTCATTCCGACCCAAGAATTTGTGAGGCGTGCGCTCGAAGACAGATCAACCGAAACCGATCCTGATTTCAATTCAAATGCTTGGCTTACAGCCCTGCAATTGGTGGAATCTGCCACTCCGCTGGGCACAATCACAACGAATGTTGAGAGAGTAGAGAGTGTTGTTGCTGTTATTAAATCATGCACTCCCAATGGTTTCGGAGATGCCAAAGTTACCCTCAAGGTATTTGCTCGCTTTTGTCCAGCTTCTTTAACCGTCAATTTGTTGTCTCATTTTCTCTCACGATTGCATTGATTTAGGACCCTACGGGCACCGTTGACGCTAGCGTCCATCGCAAGGCCTTCACTGACGGGGAATTTAGGAATATCATAACTGTTGGATCTGTTCTTGTTCTCCAAAAGGTCTATTACCTTAAACATTAATCTTGCTTCCTTTGAACAAGTACGCATTAATCTTTTAAATTTGCAATTTACTTGCAGGTTGCTGTGTTTGCACCGAGTAAATCTGTTCGTTATCTGAATATAACGTTGCCCAACATAGTCAAAGTATTTCCACAGGATAGCGGACCCCACGACTTCATCGATATCACTGAGGATTAATTTTGTTTTCGTGTTGCTTCTGAATAATTTCGTGTACCCTTTAAACTGTTTGCCATGAATTATTTATGTTACTTATCCTGCCTTTGATTATTTACGGTGTAGTTATACGGGTTTTTTTCAATACAAGAGTCGGCATATAATGAGTGAAAATAGAAAGCATGATTAATATAAAGAGAGTCCTAATACAAAGAGTCACATGTCATAATATAAAAATACAAAAAAAATATACAAATATACAGTCAATCACTCGCCCCGACCCCTACCGGCCCCTCTACGACCTCTAGGTCCACGGGCTCTGCCTCCACGGCCTCTGCCTCCACGCGCACCCTCTGCAGGAGCACCCTCTCCACGGGCTCTGCCTCCACGCGCTCTGTCTCCACGACCTCTGCCTCCTGCAGCTCTAGCTCCTCGGACAGCAGCAAAGGCTACCCCCTGGGTACCAATGAAGGCATTGGATCTAATAAGATCCAGCGCCCTCTCAGTGAGGGATCGGGAATGCGTGCCCTCTGCAGGAGCATCTGGCACCTCGAGTGACTGCTCCAACAAGTCCACGGCCCGACGCATAACAGTCTGCAAAAATAATGTAGATACATTAGATACAAATAAAATATCATGAACAAAAAATCACAATTGAATGGAAAATAAAATTCAAACTTACCACTGCACTGAACTCCTCCCTCCTATCATCAGGGATGATGAACCGATGGGACACAGCGCTGTACCACCTCATGTAATCCTCCACAGCTTCTCCCGGATATGTAGCGGGGATCCCCTGAGGGCGGAGGTGCGGCGCAAACTCAGCAAAGGCAGCATCTGCGGTCTCAGCAAGGGACCCAGACGTCTGGATCTCAGAGGGGTGTCGAGGGACATCCTTATGAAGCCAAACTGGCGTAGAACCCTCTCTGGTAGATGCCGTCGAACAAGACGGCCAAATGGCGACCGGATGTAGCCAGAATACATGGCCCTCGGATCCCGTGGTCGATGAGCCCGATGGTCCTCAAATGGGGTCCATATAACGTCATCCACCGTCAGCTCATCGAGCATGACTCGCCTCTCATCAAGGCCTGCATGCCCGACCCGGGACATAGCCCACCGCCGCGCCCTAGGCTGGTCCTGCGAGTACTCCGGATCCGCCCTACGGATAATGACGCGGTCAGAAAGGTACTCGTAGACCCATCCTAGCAGGAGCGAGCTAAAACCTCCCATCTGGGCCGTCCCCCTCCTGGACGCTCGACTAAGCTGGTCGTATAGCGTAGCGAGCGCAATCGCGCCCCACGCGTACTCGCACACTCGACCAAGATCCTCCAACATCCCTATCCAGTAGACGGTCGTATGGTAGCCTCCGCTCTTGCTAGCAAAGAGCGTGGCGCCTAGCTGGTTCACCAGCCAAATCCGTGCAGCGTCCTCATATCGGTGCTCTACAATGAAGTGAATTAAGTTAATAGTTTATAACAATACAATAATAATAGATACAAAGACAATACAATAATAATTAAGACATACCCGCCAACGCAACCTCATACCGGGTCTGCAAGACCCCAAAGCGAATAGTCTGGGACCTATTCGTATCAAACTCAGCCTCATAAATACCAACAGGTCCTCCCATCAACTGAGCATAGAGCGCTGCACACTCGTCCCTCTCCCCCCTCCCAGGCGTATAGAACCTCGACCCCATGGGGAGATGGAGAAGAGCCGACACGTCGTCCAAGGTGATAGTCATCTCCCCGAACGGCATGTGGAAGCTACTAGTCTCCTCATGCCATCGCTCCACAAGGGCCAAAATAAGGCCTGCATCTGTCACCGGGTAGCTGCAATATGGTAGCTGATGAAGACCCGTCTGCTCAATCAACTCTCGAACCCGCCTGTGACTGTCTGAATCACCATCACAAGCAAGGTTCCAAACCTTCCCCCCAGCTGTGGCCACCTTCAACTGTCGACGGTCCACATACCGCTCGTCTGTGCGTAGGAGTGCATGCCACGCCCAGGGAGCCTTGTGATCAGCATAATGGGTGAGGAGCGATAGCTCAACAGGCCCCCCCGGAAACGGCGGCAACCTCTGGATCAGGTCCTCCTCGCCACCCTGTGCCCCCTGCTCCCCCTGCTCTGGCGGCAGGACATCAGCATCAACAGTAGGCGGAGGAATACTATCCTCGTCAGATCCTCCCATGCCGGATGAGGCCTCGCCTGATGACTCCTCGCCGGAAGACTCCTCGCCTGAGGACTCCTCGCCTGAGGACTCCTCGCCTGATGACTCAACCATGGGAGAGGGCGGAGAAACAACTGTAGGTATCTCAACCGTGGGAGACGGCGGATAATCAACCAGAGGAACCTCAATCATGGGAGACGGCGGAGAAACAACTGGAGCTGAAGCCTCCACCGCCTGAGAGGTTGCAGCATGATCGCCGCGCCGGCTAGAAGCATGTAACCGCCGGTGTCTATCCTCAGTAGCCCCGACATCCTCACTAGAAGCATGAGACCTCTTTCTGTTCTTCATTCTCACTATATATTCAGAGCAAACATTCACTATATATACCATTTCAGCCATAGACAGAAACATGATGCAAGCAAATGGAAAATTCCTAGAATTTTATAAGTACATAGATGATAATCGGATCTTCTGTGGATTATGCATGCTTGGATCAACTTTTATTTTCCTAATAATCAATTATGGCATCTAGAAACTACTCACAAATGCTTTGGAAACCTTCTATAATTGATTCTGAACCCAGAATCAATTATAAGTGTTGGGTTTGGTTCTGAGATGAATACGGAAAACGTTTTTCCGTATTCAATACGGAAAACCATGTTCCATACTGAATACGGAAAACCAT
This sequence comes from Lotus japonicus, assembly GCF_012489685.1. Classification (NCBI taxonomy): domain Eukaryota; kingdom Viridiplantae; phylum Streptophyta; class Magnoliopsida; order Fabales; family Fabaceae; genus Lotus; species Lotus japonicus. The sequence continues at coordinate 80,894,011 of NC_080043.1, read as the reverse complement.
TTTCCATATTCAATACGGAAACCTGTGATCCGTATTTACCCAGAAACGCCATTAACGACAATGAGCTATCGGCCCTAAACCCAAACCACATTCAAGACATTTCAGCCAACAATACCTCTACACAAGCAACAATCGACTACCCTAGGGTTCAATGATTAACATAATTTCAAGTTAAATGGGGAAAATCCAAAAATCCTTACCTCTAGGTTTCAATTCTGAGAATGGGGTTGTGAAGAGCTTTGATGGAGATGATGGAACCTTTCAAGTACACGGTTCAAGCAAGGGGAGCGACAGAGATCGAAGGTTGAAGAGGGGAGAAGAGCTTGGCAAAATACGGAATGAAGTTTGAAATGGGTTTGAATAAACCCTTGCCGGTTTACATACTAATATAATACGGATATAAGACTTCCGTATTGAATACGGAAATGTTTCTTCCGTATTCTATTAAAGGGGGGCGTTCCAGTAATTTCCCCACTTTAAGTGGGGCGGGGAGCCCCATAGGGGGGGCCCCAAACCCAACTCCCCTTAGAGCTTGGTCATGATACTGGTGGTGGATGATAGAGGTGAAGTTGATGGTAGAGAAGGTGATGGGGGTATTCCAGTCAATTAACAATTAAATATCAACATTTTAGTAAATTTATATTTTAATATTAATTAAAATTTAGAAAATATTATATCTAACACACTAAGGGTAATTGCAGGTGAAGGGCCAAAGTTCGAACCACGAGGAAAGATAATTTGTACTAATTTACTAACAACTAATATTTATCTATTAAAAAAAAGGGTTAAAAACTATAACCGTCCCTGAACTTTGAGCGAGATTTGAAAACCGTCCCTCGCCGGAAAATTATCTGAAAACCATCCTCAGACTTTCAAAAACAAATTGGACCCGTCCCTCCGACCACCATAGCTCCGGCGAGCTGCTTATGTGGCCTTCCACGTCAGTTAATGAGCCTATGTGTAATTTTTTTATTATTTAAAATTAAAAAAAATCATAATTATTTTATTTAACCCAATTATCCTAAATTAACCATAAATCCCCAAATTAACCCTAAACCCCCTTTGAACCCAGAAATCTTGCAAGGTTCCATCTTTGAACATTCTACATTGAACATTGCTCTTGAAACAGAGTAAAACAGAGAAGGAAAACACTGCATCAGATTCTGGGGTGGGGTTGGAGAGGGAAGAGAACAAGAAACCACCGCCACCACCCCCAACCTCACGCACCACCACGCCCACCCACCACCACGGCACAAACCCATCACCCCCAACCTCACCAACCCAGAAACCCACCCACCACCAGAGCAAAAATCGACCACCCTCACTCCCAGCACCCTCAACCTCACCACGGCACAAACCCACCACCCCCAACCTCACCTACCCAGAAACCCATACCCACCGCACCCACCCACCACCCCCAACCTCACCAACCCAGAAACCCATACCCACCACCAGAGCATAAACCGACCACCCTTACTCCCACCACCCTCACCCCCATCGAACAACCCCCACCACCAGGAAACTCAAACCCAACCCCACAGATCTATCAAGCAAACCAGAAAAAAAAAGAGAAGAAGAAGAAACTAACACAGCAACATCAACATGCAAATGGAAAATTAAAGTTTAATCATTTAGATCTGGCCGTTTGGGAAAGGATTTAGGGTTCGATTTGTTTGGGAAGGAATTTAAGGTTTGATTCAGAAGATGAAATGGGATTTAGGGTTTTTTTTCTGGAAGGGAATGAAAAGGGGGTGAGGAGAGCAGCAAGAAGAAGAAGAAGAAGAAGAAGAAGAAGAAGAAGAAGAAGAAGAAGAAGAAGAAGAAGTGGTGTGGTGGTACGGTGGTGGCCGGGAAAAAGAGAGATTAGGATGGTGGTGAGGAAGAAGGAAGAAGAAGGAAGAGGGAGAGAGAGAGAGAGAGCTGAGGAAGAAGATGAAGAAATCATAAAAAAAGATTTAATTTTTAATTTCGAAATTTTAATTTTTTAAATGAATAGGAAATGAGTAGTTTTAAATAGGAATTTTTAATTAGATTAATTCCTAATTAATTTTTTTTTTAATTTTAAATAATAAAAAAATTACACATAGGCTCATTAACTGACGTGGAAGGCCACATAAGCAGCTCGCCGGAGCTATGGTGGTCGGAGGGACGGGTCCAATTTGTTTTTGAAAGTCTGAGGATGGTTTTCAGATAATTTTCCGGCGAGGGACGGTTTTCAAATCTCGCTCAAAGTTCAGGGACGGTTATAGTTTTTAACCCTAAAAAAAACACTACATTTTTTTTACAGAAAAAATAGCTGCCTACGGTTAGGTCCACACGGATAGCAGGATTATTATCAGCAAAAACTATGTTCCACTTAGGACAAAAAAATGAAAACAATGTTCCTCAGACACATTGTTTCAGACTTCAGAGATCTGTTTGGAACTTCCTCTTAAAAAAAAAGAGATTTGTTTGGAACAACTATACTAGATAGTAGATAGAAGATACTAGTAGATATGGATTGGGTTGAGCTTATTAATGAGTGAGACATGATGGGTGGAAACGCGGAGTTTATACTTAATCATCTGGCTACAGAAGAGCTCCATACAAAATCTTGAAGATGACACCAATCTTTGGATTCATTCACTTAACAACAATGAATCTAAACAACTCTGGATAATTCGTACCATGCCACGTACTGCACTCGTTATTCACTTATTCATTGTTATTACGCAAATTCCACTAATTAAAATATGGCTCTAATCAAAGCAAATTAGATTCACATAATCTACATGGGCCTATGTGAATTTCATTTAATAAAAAAAAATTGTTAATATTACTATTTTCTTAACACTTTGATTGTTGCTCTATTTCTCTGTATTGTTTAAACTCTCTTATAAATACTTGTATAAACGCTTATGTTATCAGAAATTAGAATTCATGAGTTTGACATCAGGTCAAAAAGTGAGAATGAACTTTATATGTATAAAAGTTATCATTATAATATTTTTAATCAATGTAAAACTTGTTAAACTATTGCATCAACGCCCAGATAAGCTATACTCTATTAGGCGAAATCTACTATTAGCTTTTAAGTAAACGTGATTCGGGGAGAATTCGAACGGGAAACGAAACATTCCATTAATTGATTAATGTGTTCTTCACGCAAGTAGTTGGGATATTATTGCAGTTGTATATATGTGGAGGTGGATTTAAAATCAAAAGAGGGGACACCGACATGTACAATTTGTATTCCATTCTGAACTTGGCCAGGCCTAGCATTACGCGTCCAATTAGAAGAGGGAGACTTTGGTTTAGGGTATATACTATACACAATTTATATAAATCATAAATAATACACAAGTCAACATACAAGTTACATGGACAAGGTTGGTCCGGTATATTTTCCTTTAAATAATGATAATAAAGCCGCATGATTAGAGAGGGGTGGATTAAATAACTATTTGACTAGTGTATTTAGCCGATTAAATAACTATTTGACTAAGATTTATTTAGTATTTTTAATAGCAAAATGTTATATACAAATAAAGGCACAATATTAAAAAATATTGTAAGGTACCGACATTAAGGAGTCACAATCTACGTCGTAGATTGAACAATAATCTCAACCACGAAATATAAATTATGTTAAGGATTGAAAAACCCTGAAAAAATCCATGAAACACCAAACAAAACTCAACCACCAAATCTCACAAGCGCGAACGCATGCTTCAAGCCAGAAAAACAAAATCCCAGAAACGAACCACCACCAACCATTGGGAAATGCCTTCATTCAGCAACTAAAGGAGATAACAAGTTCAACTAGGAAGAGATTCTATTGAGTCGCAACAGAGCCACCACAGATTGAGACTCGAAGCACCCCCCAACACCAATGTGTTCACCTCTACGGAAGTAACTGACAATGTCGAATTGGGGAACCGAATTAAGAATCTCCCAAAATGTGGGGGGTTAATAATTATAATAGTAAATATACAAAATATTTGTGGAGCTGAATTAAAAATCAATAAAACATTCTATGTAAAATTCATATAGTTGATAAAGAAACAAAAATTCTTGAAAGGGTTGTGATCTCTGCCAGCCCTCCTTAAATACGCCCATGCCCACTGCTGAGCTAGGTTGAGCCATGTTGACTCACGAGCTTCAGCTCATTTCGCAAGTTAAAAAGATGAATGTATTCACCTGATTTTTTTTATAAAGTTTCATAAAAAATAATAATTAAATGATGATATATATGAAAGAAGATGTGACAAATAGTCTTGACCTTCTAAAATAACAATCATTTTAAAAAATATATGAAAAACTAAAACAATAACCACATTTGAGAATGGAAGAGTACTTAAATTATGATATAAATGTAGTAAAGTTTTCCAAAATGGACATTGCTCACATTTCTTAGATGATAAATGTGAGAGAAGTTTAAGTCACACTAAACCAGCCCCAAGAGTCATGTATCATTAAAAATTAATAATCACCTTGAAACCTATTATCATAATAGTTTATTTTCTTTCCCAATTTTTGCTTATTATTTAAGCAAGTGATCCCCAAGACGTGTTTCTTAATAAAGTAAAGTGTGCCTGATATAGTGGAGTATGTCAAGGAATTGTATTTGATAAGTCAGTAATGATATATACACACCTCATTTTTTAAACACTTCATTTCACCTCTTTTTATTTCTATCTCTCTCATCTTACCATCTATCACATCTCATATTTTCTCTCTCTTACTTTTTCTTTTCTTCCTATCTCTCTCACCATTCCACCTCTCCACCTCAAAAGAGAGGTGTGGATGAAACATTATCCCATCATTTGATAAGTAGCATGTTTTGAACCCCTAGTGCATTTGAAGGGGTGTAAATGGAAGTACACTAATGTTGTATCCGATAGGTTGCAGAGATGATGTATCATATGAGAAATGTGTTCTTATGTGAGAACATGAAAATAAATTATGACCGTTGAATCTTATCATGAATAGTCAAGACTAATAAATTGTTTTAATCTTTGATCGTTCATGTTTTATACCGTAACAACGGAGTCCGATAATTTTCTCTACCTTAAATTAGGACGCAATCACTTCCCTCTAAATTTCTGTTAACCAATCAAAGGTGAAGTGTGTCTCCCTCATTATACTAAGTGTCTGTTTGGTTTCCAGTTGAGTGAATGTGAAAACGCATTTACTCAACACAACAAGTGCATTCCGTTGGCTGAATGTGCATTGGAAATTGTGATCCCGAATTCTAATACTTCAAACGGACTTCCTGATTAAAAACCAAACAGACACTTAATACTTAATTAATACTTAATGAATATAAGATTCCATTTTACAGCATATCACATGAAGTGTTAACGCTTCAAGTTGTACTGTCTTGTCTCCTTTTGTTTCTTCTCGACTGCACCACTCACCAAACTCAAACCCTTTCTCTCTATATAATCTATATGAATCACTCATTTACCCACCACAACGACAGCGATAGCAGCAAAGGGCGGTGCCAAAAACACATAAAAAGAATCTACATTTTCTTCAATCCACTCACATAACACTGCTTACCCTTTTGTACTCTGGCAAGGATCTTCAGAATGGTGAGTGTTTTTCTCTCTCAAAACTCAAAAAGTTTTGTTCTTTATGATTTTTGTTTTGTGGGGGTGTTGTTGGATTTTTGGTCTTGTTACTCATTGAGGATGTTGGTATGAATGGAATCCACTCAATCCAGGTTGTAGCTGCAGGTTCTAAGCTGAGAAGAGGGAACTGTTCTTCTCATAGTGTTGTTATCAATGATTATAATAACAGTGATGGTGAAATTTCTAGAGTTAAGAAGAGTGGGAGTTTTTCAGCACTGGGAGAGGTGAATAGAGACCATTCATGTGTTTCATTTACCACTTTCAACATCCTAGCTCCTATTTACAAACGGATTGATCCACAGGTATGTCATGGATTTTTTTGATGCAATTCCTGTTATGTGGAGATTTATGTCTCAATTTCTGATTTTTGTTGTGTTTTGCACTTTTGATTTAAACAGAACCAGGGCCTCCGAGAGAGTGACACGAGATCATTCTGGTTGGCCAGGAACCAGAGGATTCTAGATGGCTTGCTTGCTGAATCATCTTCCATTATGTGCCTTCAGGTAGCAATTTCTCTCCTTTCTCTTTGGTGGTGGACAGAGGGTATTTCTCTAGTGAGCATATGATAGTATCTTTGGTTGTGTGATAGTTCAATCTACATTGATCACTGTTTTCCTCATCCAGTTATCAGTATCACTCATCCATGTTATGCTGTTTGTTTCTCGTGTAGGAATTTTGGGTCGGAAATGAAGAACTTGTTCACATGTATGAGGAGAGACTTGGAAATGCTGGCTACCATCTCTTCAAGCTCGCCCGAACCAACAACCGTGGAGATGGTAAGAGTGTGAAAATAACATTTGACTTCATATCCTTTTAAATATTTTAGTATATGTTAGGAAACCCTTCTACAACTGATTCTAAAGTCAGAATCAATTCTAAGGAGAAGCTTCTGTGAGTAGCTTCTAGTTTTTAGAATTGATTCTGAAGAAAGAGAACTTGATCCAAACATTCCATTAGATTGCTAGCTGCAATAATTGGTTACTAGTGGTTAGTTCTAGTGCTCCATCATTTTCTGGGGGATTATTTTCATTTTTCTGATTTTTTCTCATAATTTATGCAGGTCTTCTGACTGCTATACACAAAGAATATTTGAGTGTTGTAAACTATCGGGAGTTGCTTTTTAATGATTTCGGTGATCGTGTCGCACAGTTGTTACATGTTCAATCGGCTGCTCCGTTATTACCAAACCAAAAGGGCAGTCTTCACCAAGAGTTTCTGATTGTGAACACCCACTTGTTATTTCCTCATGATTCGAGCCTGTCTATAGTTAGATTGCAGCAGGTATTTGAATCCTCGGTGTATAAACTTGTTTCTTCTTATTCATTAATGAGTTTTGTAGCCATCGTGCTTTCTATCCTAAAACTCGTCTCTCTTTTGTTTGCTTGTAGGTTTACCAAATATTACAGCATGTGGAAGCATATCAGAAAGAAAACAGGCTCAAATCCATGCCTATTATACTCTGTGGGTGAGTTTAGGGTTGGAATTTCTTGTGCTATTGGGATTTCTATAAAATGCTCAATATGTCCTTATAGTTTGAACTCCATGTTTCTATATAATGCAGTGACTGGAATGGAAGCAAGCGTGGGCATGTTTACAAGTTCCTTAGGTCTCAGGGGTTTGTATCATCCTATGACATTGCTAATAAATACACTGACAGTTATGCAGATGCTCACAAGGTGAAAAATCTCACTATTAGATTAAATTGTACATATGCTTCACTTTCCCATTATTAAAGAGCATAGGGTTAACAGATTTTGTTTTCATGGATTTTTATTTCAGTGGGTTAGTCACCGAAATCATAGAGGAAATATATGTGGTGTTGACTTCATTTGGCTTTTCAATCCTAACCAAGCAAGAAAGCCCTTGAAGACAAGTTGGGCTGAAGCTGTTTTTAGTATAATAAAGGTGAGTGTTAATCACCGATTGTAACATAATTTGGTTGTCTTTGTATTTCTGTCTATTTTACTTTTAAAAATAGGCATGTGAGAAGTGATAGGTTTAAGAAATAGTTCATATGAATGACTTTTACATCAGTCATACTTGTTATCAAAATTTTGTTTTTGAAAATGGTCTTGTAAATTTGGTATGCATGGATAACCTCTGTTGTTGATTCGAGGTTTTAGTGACAAAATATTTTTCCTCAGCGTTTAATTTCTGCTTTGGTTGAAGCTTGGTGAAAATTGCTGATGGACTTATCAGGGCTTTAATTCCAACTTATCTGGAACACCTAGTAACAATAATTGCATATCTATTTTTTAGTCATTCATAATCACAAGACTCCTTTTTTGCAGTGAAGAAGTAATGGGAATGTGTGCATGAACATTTTAGCTCTGCATCTAATGTTATTTTTATTTCTCTTGTTTTGATTTTCCCCTTTTCTTTCGGATTTCAGTTCCAGTTACGAAAAGCTTCATTGTCCGAAGATGATGCATTTGCATTTCTGAAGGGTGACAACTGTGCTGATGCTATAACATATTTTAGCTTTTCTGAAGCACTCCGTCAGGTACATAAATCTGTTGATATGTGATGAATTATAATTCGAGAACCTTGTAGCTCAATTGAAGGTTTGATCTTTTATGAGATCACCTTTTTTTCTCCCTTACCTATATGCTGGCATCTCACATATAAACACCGGAAATGAAAAGAAGAGAAAGAAAAGGTAGCAACAAAGTACTTACTACATTATAACTTTTGCAGGTAAATTTAATTGGTGTGCCTTATGGACTATGCTTTCAACAGTTGCAAGATCTATGGAATCAAGCGGATGATGATGGAAATGGTCTCATTGACTATGAAGAATTCAAGGTAATACATGGAATGATCTTCACTTTTCAACAATGTCTGCTCACATTGTATTCAAGTTTTTTCTTGTTAAAATCTATCAGCATGGATACACTTTCCCGCCTAACTGATGGGGCTTAAGGGTTAAACTTCTGGGATTAGTGCATGTTTGGTAGCACATTTAACCTCAAAGTCACATTAATATATAAACTACAATATGGAGTGTCTCTACCAACGTGTTTGGGCGTGTGTCTTGGGCACATCCAAACATGGTATAAGATCATTAGTAATACTAATATCTGTCTTTATCACACTCTTTGTGAGCTATTGAATAAAATGGTGATAATTGACTTTGCAGGAGAAGATCTGGAATTCTTCATGTCCAGAGCTTGCATTTGAAAATTTCTTGGGTTGTATGGAAGAGGCTAAAACAGAGGAGGATCAAGAAGCCATTGGTTTTAAGGTGAAAAATGCAATGTTGTTCCCACGTGAAGTGGAGAAAGGACTGTGGCCAGAAGACTACTCTCTTTCTGATCATGCTAGGTTAACTGTTGTCTTCTCACCAGTAAGATGCCATGTTCAAGGCCACAAATTGTAGCAAGCTACTTCATGGTAGTATAAGGTATAGCTCATAGAAAATATTCACATTTAGGATAAATTTGATATGGGGGTAAAAATGGGAATGGGAAATTTGTGGATGGACTTTTAATACAAATTTCTAAAATTTGATAAATTTCCACTTTCATTTTTAACCCCATATTAAACATGCCACTAGTCCTTGTATATTCTGGTGTGGACCAAAAAAAAGTGGTGTATCTGTAATCAGTTATAAGCCCTGGCCATGTGTTTTTTTCTGGCCCTGAGAAAACAGTGTGAAGATATTTTTGCAATGTGAGAAATAGATGTATCTTTTTTTTTGTCAATCATTATTTGATTAAAACAACCTAACGACACTTACACTAATCAATTGAGATAACAAGCTCTTAATACAACTGTTCTAAAATATAGGACATTACAATACATAGGACTCACTCAATATCCAGAAAACAAAAGAGAAAAACGTAGAAAAAAACAATAAAGCAAACAAGCCACTGATGATGATGGGATTTAGATTTCCTGCAGTTGATTTTTTCTACGTTTGCTGCAGTCGGAGAATCACAATTGTTGGATGATATGATTGGACCACTCATATTTAAAGAAACCAACTTTATATGTGACAACTGAATTTAATCTAAGCCATAAAATCTTCATCAGAGGCTATTAATTAGCTCTGAATGCAGTGGATTTAGGAAAATTCAACAGCAAGGAAGCTAGGTCCGATGATGATGATGTGATGAGTGTGGGCTTGGCGTCTTCACCTCACAAATTTCCAAAATGTAAAATGCTAGTAATTCTCATTTTAGTATTTTTTTCCAACACTCTCATTAATTGTAAGTGTGTTTGGTTTGGCGTTAGAACCAACGCAAACGTGATTTCACGTATCTTAAAGCATCAACAAATAAGTTAGAATTTGACAATTCGGTTTAACATGAATTGAAGAAGCATGATTTTGACACATTGACTTTAACGTGAATCCACGCTGAATTCAATAAAAGTCAAAACGAGCATGATTTTTAACCAATCAATCTCTTTCCAAAATAATGTGTGTTCTAACTTCTAAAACAAAACATATATTTGGTTTGACGTTAGAGCTAACACAAACGTGATTTCATGTATTTCAAAACACCAACGAATAAGTTAGAATTTGCCACGTTGAGTTTAATGTAGATCGAAGAAGCACGATTTTGACATTTTGACTTCAACGTGAATTTACATTGAATTCAACGAGAATCCAAACAACCATGAATTTGGAATGATCAATGAAAAAGTGTTAACACTTCTTTTACCAAAATGATGTGTGTTCTAACTTCTAAAACAAATTCATATGTGATTTTAAGGAGCTATGATTCCTTCACTCCTCGAATCCTCAATCTTGAATCTCATTAAATCACATTTTTTTACGTTTTTTCCATAGAAAGTCATGTGACATGAACTTCTATATTTTAAGATGAATAAATTAATATTAATTAGCTTTTCAAATATAATTTTAATCAAAATATATCGCTAATTTTTAAATTTTAATTAACATTTAAATTTATTCAATCAATCAAAATTATTAATACTTTTTGTCTAAAGAATTTTTTTTTATTAACACAAGCCTTCTTTGTACCGAAAAAAAGAGAGTATTTCAAACAAAGGACAAAGTACAACGCCAACAACGAAAGCAACTTATGTTAGGATCACACAATTCTATCACAAAAACAAAGAATACCATTTCAAAAAAAAAATACAAAGAATACCCAAATTAAATTATTAATATTATTTATATTTTAAAATTATTATTCAAACAATTAATACTCAATTGTTTTAGTGTTAAAACTGAAAGAATCCTGAATAATTGTTTGGTTAAAAGATAAAATATTTATTGAGTATACTCTTAATTTTTGTTAAATAATGAAATTGATCAATACTTTAATACTAATTAAATAAAAAAAATCAAATTTTGAATACTAATTAAAAAAATCAATTTAAACAATAATCAAATTACCTTAATTACTTAAAAAAAATATCTTAATTACACTAAGATAAGACCAAAATATTATAATATATCAAGATATTATAAATTTATAATTACATATATGTTTCATATTCTAACCTTTATTATTCAAAGTTAATTGATGTATTTTTAACTAAATACTTAACTTTTTATGGTCTTGAAATAATGATTAAATTGATTCTTTTTCAGATATTTATTTTTTCAAAATTACAGTTTCAAAATTTTTTTTATTTCAATTCAATTAAAAATCTATCTGCTATTTTTTTTATCTAACAATCGAAAAGTTGCCCCGGAATGATAGCTCAAGTGGTAAGAGCTAAGGGGAGTGCAATTTATCTCTCCGATGTAAAAAAAAAACAATCAAAAAGTTATTTTCGGCCTAGTTATTAAACTCTACTACTCTAGAAATGTTATACAACACTGGGGGTTTGTTTAAAAAATCTGTTTGATCCTTTAAAATTTGAAAAAGAAAACAGAAATATCTCTATAAGTGAACCCCCTTTGATTATATCTTGTTTGATCAATAACTTCGGAGCTAAGCCAACAGAGACTCTGATTAACTTCATATTGAACTGAACCCGCATTCTAAGCCAAACCACAACAACTTCATCATCATCTTCTTCTCTTTTATGATCTTTTGTTATAGTTGAAGAAAAAACAAACAACAGTGTACTACAATGGGTGGAGGCACTTTTCAAATGCTGGATTTGTTACCTGTGGGATTCAGGTTCCAACCAACAGATAAAGAGCTTGTGTACCTCAAACACAAGTTGCATGGTGATGATTCAGATTCCCTTGTTGCCAACATTCCTGTGCTTGATCTTTGTAAGGTTGAACCTTGGAATATTCCAGGTAAACAAACAAACCAAACCAACCCTTCATGCATCTTCTTTCAATATATAAAAATATTCAATTGCCATCTTGATCATTCATTCTTTTGTTCTTGTGATATTAGCCTTTTCGGTGATAAAGTCAGATGAAGCAGAATGGTATTTCTTCAGTCCTCTCCATTCCAACAGGGTAACCAGACATGGGTTCTGGAAATACGTTGGAAGTGACCGTAACATCAAGACAACTCGCACCAACATTGTCATTGGGACCAGGAAGACTCTTGTTTTCTGTCGAGGCCGGGTCGAGACCGACTGGGTTATTCATGAGTATCATGCTGCTGCTACCATTGATGATGCCCAGGTTTTATCTTATTTCATCATCTTTCTTTGCCCTGAATTTGCTGTCTTTTCTAATGAGCTATGAACCACGGCACGACAAGCTAAGAAGTGTCCTAGAATCTTCTACCTAAGAACAAGTTTTGGTGTCTGAGCCGCAATTTTTATTTATTCAAACACCGCAAAGAAGTGTCTGCCATGTAAATGGTGTCATAATGTATGTAACATTCCATATTTCATAGGTGTCTGTGATTCAAATGAGTATAGCATTAAATTTTCAGGCTTTGATATTTCCTATTCGACTGGTCCTTCTGACATTTACTGGTTCTATAGTCCCATGTTTGTTTGTGTCCTAATCTGTTCATGACTTGATTTTCTTTGATCAGCCTTGTTTGATTACAAGATTCTCATCAGTCATTTATTTTCGATTTTTTTGACTTTTTTCTATAGAGATGTTCAGGAAGTTATTATAAAAAAGGAGATGTTCAGGAAACCAGTTTCTAAATTTGAAAGACATTTGTTGGATAGATATGCAACTTTTTTCAAATGTGGGGTAAAAAAATGAAAAATTAAACTGGTTTACCTTGCCTTTTATTTTTAACGAATTATATCAAATAAATGATGATTATCAATCAAATTTGCAGAGGACCTTTGTTTTATGTCGCTTGATGGGGAGCGCAAAGAAGAAAGCTGCATTGATATGTGAAGAAAGGGAGTTCAGTAGACTTGAAGACATGGCTTCTGACCATGAAAGTGAAGATGCAGAATCAGAAGGGATTACAGATGTAAGCTCAGAAGCATACATGAATAGCATGTTTGAATTAGCTTCTATTTCCTAAGAATCAATTTTGGCACTCTGAAGCTACTTACTCACAGAAGCTGTCTTTCCAGATTTTGATTGTAGAAAAGCAACTGTAAAAGGATTTCCAAACATGCATTAGTTCTTGGTCTACAATTGGCCATATAAAACATGCTTCAGAGTTGATACTTGTTTTACATTTTTTTCAGGTATGTGATGTTTTGCCAGAAGAGAATATGGATTCAATCTTTCAGACACCGCAACAGGAACTATCTCACAATGCCAATTTTAGAAATGAAAACAGTAGCAGACAGACTCTGGAAGATAAGTTTTTGAATTCAATTTCTTCCAAGGATTTTGTTAGAAGTGAAGAAAAGAGACACGCTTTTGTGAAGGATTTCACCCAACCAGAATCATTGAGAAGGCCCTTCAGAACCATGCACACCCTCAGAAGGGTAAACTCTGAAAGCAGTGAGACAGATGCTGAAGTAGTCTCTGCACTGGTAAATATATATGGTCCAAAGTTCAAATGATATTGTGGAATGTGTCTCCATTTGTTTATAAACTATTAATTAGTTTATTGGTTAACATCACAATGTGCATTATAGATGTGACTTTTGCCTCATTTTTGCACAAATTTGTGATTTTCCCCCCTATAGATTGTGAAAAGTTTTGTTGTTTTGTTATGAGTCATAGCACAATAGTGTCACTTCAGTGCATTCTTCGGTTGAAGTGAAAACTTGAGAAAGGGAAGGAAGTGTAGATAAAACGATCTATTTTCATCCCCCAGTTTTACCCTTCCTTCTGTCCACTCCCCAAAATAGACATTAA